>NW_028296315.1:0-64663 GCF_964197995.2 Scardinius erythrophthalmus
AAAATAAACTAATTCCATTTATTTTTCCAAAAGCACAAAACGAGGTTACCTTTAATGCTCTTCAGTGCAGCAGTGTCCTGCTTGTACTTCAGATGCCAGTGTATCATAAATCTGTATGTGTGTGTGAGTTTTATATAAGGACTGAGCTAACTGACGTACAACACCGTCATCATGTTCGGTTGTGTCAGTATATTTCAATGCATGCATACATATATGATTTGTTGTTACGTAAAGTGCTAATGCTAAGCATTTTCTTGCATCCTGAAATGTGTTTGCGTAAGAGTAGCCCAGTAATCCCAGAGCTCTCTGCGCTCCCCACCATCACTAGTAGTGTGTGGATGCTAAGATTACTGCTTAACAGACCATTCACCAGACAGAGAGAGATAGTGGGGCATAAGAAAAGAGGATTAGGATAGTGGAATAGAAGAAAAAAAAAATCAAATGCTCATGACAGAATGAGAAATGTCAACAAGGAGCAGATGGAAAGATATTTTGAGAGGATGGATAAAAGTAGTAGAATGACATCATTATAACTGCCTCTGAAACAGCTTGAAGACAGGGTAAACAGAAATGTCTATGAGGATAAAACGCACGGTAACTATGAATACTGATGGCAAAACTGTGATCACAATGTTTTGACAATTTTTTTTGTCACAGTCTGTTTTCTGTTGAATCAAACTCACTAAAAGGAAAAATAATAATAATTTATGGATAAGACAAGAGTGAGAGAGGACACTAGAAACACCTCTCTCGAAATCAACACTTTTGGGGCAAGGTGTAACGTGTCCGTTTGTGTTTTGGACTGTCTTTATTGCATTCGGTTTCTTGTATACCCTGTTTCCGTGTTTTTGGTTTAGTCCCTGTAACCTAGTTTCCCCCAGTCTGTCTAATTAGTAATTTCACTCACCTGTGCCCTGCTAATTTCCTCGTTAATGATCTTGTTAGTCCCTATATTTAAGCCCTGCGTTTTCCTTCAGTGTTTGTCGGTTCTCGTCAATGTTGGCGTGTGTATTCTGATTATTTGCTTCTCCTGAGTTATTGTTTGAGTAAAACACTTTAGTATTTGAACCTTTTGCCTTCCTGGTCTTCATTTGCCTGCACACATCGTGACACAAGGGTGTGTTGAAAAAAATAAGGCCAATAAAAAACAGAGATAGAGAGTGAGAGAGAGAATGTGTGTGTGGCATCTGAAAACATCCTTAATTGGGGAAAATTGTTAAAAAATATATATTTAGGGGTGGGGTTGTGTATAATTTATAAATATATTTTTTTTATAAAATTATGAATATAGAAAGATTACTGTAAATGATGAAAATATTAAATGTTTTCAAAATTTTGGGTCAGTAAGGTCTCTCCTGCTCACTTACATTTATTTGATCAGAAATATAGTAAAAACAGTAATATTGTGAAATAATATTACAATTTAAAATAACTGTTTTCTTTAATATTATATTAAATGTAATTGATTCCTGTGATGCAAAGCTGAATTTTCATCATCATCATTGTCACATGATCCTTCAGAAATCATTATAATATGATGATTTGCTGCTCAAGACACATTTCTCATTATTATCAATGTTGAAACACAACAAAAGTGTTGTGCTGCTTAAAATATATGATATATTTTTTCTCAGGATTCTTTGATTAATAAAAAAGTTCAAAAGATCAGCATTTATTTGAAACAAAAAGTTTTGTAACATTATAAATGTCTTTACTGTCACTTTTTATTATTATTATTCAAATCCTTGTCCTTGTGGTGAAATGTTTTTGGTCCCCATGAGGAAAACAGTTTATAAATCAGAATGAGTTTTTTTGAAAATGTAAAAATGCAGAAAGTTTTGTGTGATGGGTAGATTTAGGGGTAGGGTTAGTGTAAGGGGATAGAATTTGGTACAGTATAAAAACCATTACATCTATGGAGAGTCCCCATAAAACATGGAAACCAGTGTGTGTGTGTGAAAAGTATAATGGCTGTTTAATCTTGTTTTGTGTGTGTCCAGTATCCGGTGTTAAAGCACATTGTCAGATTAACTGTTGGGATTAGAACATCTGTTGAAATGTATTAACCACTTTTTAAAACAAGAAAAAGGTTGATCCAACACAGAAAAAAATGATGGCTAAACAGATCGTCTAACACACATTACATCACACTCGCATGCATTTTTGATTGTACACAGGCCCCTATACCCCTTCGTGATATTCTATCCTCTTTATTTTCTGTTTCTCTACTCTCACAGGGTTCAATGCAGGAAGATAAAATTGCTGACAGAGGAGACCTCCAACCTCAGGTGTGTGTTTGGGTGCTGAGTGAGTGTTACTCTCCTGCTGTGAGTGTGTGAAGGTGAAAGTAAACTGATACCCCCACCCCCCACCCCAATGTCATCAGCGACTAGAGAGTTTTAATTTAACAAAATGTTTTATTTGAACTCAGATGAATACATACTTGATTTGCAGGACAGTCATCAAGTGCATTGTTGGCAACACGATCAAAATTCACGACGCATGCAATTATTCTGGTCATATACAGAATGCTGTCTTCAGTGTGCTTCACAGGTCTGAAAATAAATTGGCATCTGATGAAATAAAACAAGATGTATAGCATAGCTGTGATTCGCGTGTACAGTATTTACGGAGAACCATGTATCACAGTATACATTAGAGAGGTCAGGATAAGAAATCAGGCACAAAAACGATAGAACAGGAGCGCGGGATTATTAAGACAGGCACAAGTCAAATGTAGATATGAAGTTTGAAAATTGTTCGCATGTCATCACAGTATCTGTGCGCTCAGGGCTCAACAGTTCTGCAGTTCTGACTGAACTGCTTTGACTAAAACATTTCAAAAGGTTTCGGTTGAACAGAGACACGTTAAATATGTGGTAGTTAATCATAAATATCCTCAGTGTGAACTTTCAACTTAACCAAAAGATGTTTTGCGAACTTTAAAACAACATTTTCTGCATTTTGCTACGACATGAAGTGGGCTTGACCAGTGCGTCCTGGGAATTACTGCTCAGGGGCAAAGATGTAGTCTAGAGCCTGTCTCTCCGCCGCAGCCACATTAGGATGCCACAGGTCCACACTGAAGATAACTCTGGGACCATGTTCAGGCCCCCCTAGAGGACAAACAGAAAAATGTTGCTTAAATATGAGATCTAGTATCTTTTACAGTTTAAAGTCACCATGAAATCAAAACTGACATTGTTATTTTTACGGAATATTGCAGGACTTCTTATAAATGAATAGGACGCAGGAGAAGAAAGTTCAACACGCTTAGGCCGTGTGTCCACCAAGGCGTTTTTTCACGCAGTTGGCGTATTTTTTCAATTGTTTTTAATGGGAGCGCCGAGTTTTTAAAACGCCATGAGCGTAACGAGGCAACGAGCGTTTTTTTCACGCTGAAGCGCTGAGCGTTCGCCGTTTTATACAGGTCGCCGAGAGTTGAAGAATGGTCAACTTTGGGTAAAACGCAGCGCTCATCACTGTCACTTTTTAAAGATTAAATGCATAAAGTATATTTGTGACCCTGGATCACAAAACCAGTCACAAGTCGCACGGGTATATTTGTGGCAATAGCCAACAATACATTGTATGGGTCAAAATGTTCGATTTTTCTTTCATGCCAAAACACATTAGGATATTAAGTAAAGATCATGTTCCATGAAGATATTTTGTAAATTTCTTACCGTAAATATATAAAACATTTATTTTTGTGAGTGAATGCATCACAATCGCGAACATAAATGGACAACTTTAAAGGCGATTTTCTCAATGTTTCGATTTTTCTGCACCCTCAGATTCCAGATTTTCAAATAGTTGTATCTCAGCCAAATATTGTCATATCCTAACAATTTGAATCGGATAACTAACTCGGATAATGTATAAATCTCAATTTAAAAAAAATTACCCATGTGACTGGTTTTGTGGTCCAGGGTCACATTTGTGTTTTATAACATTTGTGTTATTAAACATGCAGGTTTGCGTAATATTCTGAGTTTGCATTTCACTGTTTTTATTCATTTTTACTTTTTATGCAAGTGAGATGAGTAAATGCAAACTCACTTTTAATCTAGAACTACAATAACCATCATGTTTAAAGTGCACACAACACCTCTGCACATAACTCCCGTTCTCTCTCAACATGGGGACACAAGAGCTGTCAGTCATTAAATAGTAAAACAAAGTAACTTGCGATACTTATTTGAAAAACTAACTCAGATATTCTGTTGTAAATTTAAAAGTAATGCAATACTTTACTAGTTACTTGAAAAAGTAATCTGATTACATAACTCATGTTACTTGTAATGCGTTACCCCCAACGATGTCTCAAAATCTTCAAACGAATGCAGACATTTCTCATTTAACTAAATTATGTAAGCTAACTATTCATATTATTTTTGCTTTACCTACACTACCGTTCAAAAGCTTGGGTCAGTAAACATTTATTTTTATTTTAAATTATATATTTTTATTTAGCATGGATGCATTATATTGATCAAAAGTGACAGTAAAAACATTTATAATTTTACAAAAGCAGCACAACTGTTTTCAACATTGATAATAATGATGTTTCTTGATCTGCAAATCAGCATATTATAATGATTTCTGAAGGATCATGTGACGCTAAAGACTGGAGTGATGCTGAATATTCAACATCACAGGAATAAATGACATTTTAAATATTTTAAAATTGAAACAGTTATTTTAAATTGTAATATTTCACAATATTACTGTTTTTACTGTTTAGAAAAAAAGAAAAGAAAAGAAATGCGAGCATAAAAACTTACAAATCCAAACTTTTGAATGGTAGTGTATGTCAATAAAAATGTGTGTTGGTTTTATTTCTTAATTTTAATCAAATCTTTTTTAAGAGAAACATCTGAGACCCAGCTGACACAAATGTAAAAGCATCATGCTCATTGAAAATGATCCATGTGCCCTCTCAGATTTTTGCTTATGTAACACTCAACTAATCCCACTTTACACAAATGCAACATACTTAAAAAGTTGTTTTCTTTTTTTTTTTTCTTTGGTCATGTCTGATTTCATCAAGGTCATGATCTACCACAGGACTACCACTGGTCCCACCTCAGAAACATAAATGCATAGCATAAATTGCATAACCGAGAACTCCATTTAGTTTTCTGGTCTATGAAAGAGTAATCACTGAGGAGTCCGGTTTTCCTCTATTCTTCGCCTTCAAAAAGTCTATTATCTATACTGTTGCAGTTTGGCGAGCTGATTATAGATCTGTTGCAGCTCGTCTCCTTTAGCTAGCATATTATGGTTAATGAGGTTTGTACAATGTAGTTTTCTGACCATTATGTGAGATGGTATGCAGAAAGGAGTCATCCACAAGGAGGCAGTGTCCCTCTGACCAACACTGAGGCTCCCCACCCACCACCAGCTCACACTGAGCAGGCGTCTGAAGACCTGACAGAGACATCCACATTGTGTTGGTGTATTATACATTTTACACACACACACACGCACACACACGCACACACGCACACACACACACACACACACACACACACACACACACACACACACACACACACACACACACACTCAAGCCACAAATTTTTTCTCAGTGATTTAGTGTTGTGACTTACCCAGATGGCAGCGCAGACGTGTGTTTGTAGGGCCATAGGCCCCTCCCAGTGTGGCCCCTGGACCCAGGAGCCAGAAGCCAGCGGACCCCAGAGAGTTACTGCTGATGAAGGTTCTGAGGGAGAGGAGGGTTCGGTATGTACACGGACACGCACGGCAGTTACTGACCACACACACCCCAGCAGTGTAAAGTGGGAACACTGTCTGGCCCTGAGGGAGGAATACATGAGCTCATCATATATGTGACCCTGGACCACAAAACCAGTCTTATGTGTAATTTTTAAAAAATTGAGATTTATACATCATCTGAAAGCTGAATACATAATCTTTCCATTGATGTATGGTTTGTTAGGATAGGACAATATTTGGCCGAGATACAACTATTTGAAGATCTGGAATCTGAGGGTGCAAAAAAATCTAAATATTGAGAAAATCGCCTTTGAAGTTGTCCATTTCTATTGGCGATAGTGCTGCATCCATTCACAAAAATAAATGTTTTATATATTTAAGGTGGAAAATGTACAAAATATCTTCATTGAACATGATCTTTACTTAATATCCTAATGATTTTTGGCATAAAAGTAAAATCTATAATTTTGACCCATACAATGTTTTGTTGGCTATTGCCACAAATATACCCGTGCAACATAAGACTGGTTTTGTGATCCAGGGTCACATATACATATGCACACGACACATTTTCCTTCTTTATGTCCCTGCTGGGAATCTTTTGTAACAGACACAGCATTTTTGTTGCCTGATTACTATGAGAGAATGATGAATTGAATGTAAACCGATTCCTAACAGCAGTGCAGTGCAGATATTGATTGGAGGATTGGAGGATATTAAGAGAGGCTGACAAGGACAGCCAGAGAATGAAAGACTCTTGATGAATGAGCATGCTGGATGAAATACAGTGAGGCAGAACACAAGTGATTTGTTTACCTAAAAATAAAAAAGTCAATTTGCTCCCTCATGTTTTTTTAAACCCAATTGCTGTTATTTCTCTTCTTCTGTGAAACACTAAGTGAGATACTTTGAAGAAACTTCACAGCAGCAAAGAAGGATATTTTCAGGGAATTACAACCCAAATTTTGATGTGTTGATCACACAAAGCTATCATTGCTATATCATCTTTCTATCTACATGTCAGTCCGTCCATCCGTTAGTCCGCCTATCCGTCCATGTCTGTTGATTGCAAAACTAAGATCTTACATCTTATTTATGCATGAATCATACCTGTTTTGTGAACTGGTTCATTAAAAATATATATATTTTTAAAGCAGAAAAACAAGCAAGCTATTGCCTGCTATCCTGCCAAAGGCCTAAACTGACAATAAACAAATGAAGAAAATAATAATAGAGAGAAGAAAACTGATTGTCTCCAATGGAAAGAAAGGATTATTTTCTTCTTTGAATGTCAAAATGGAACACTTACTTGACATTAACTTGACCAAGGAGGATAATAAAATGTTTTTGTTGCTCTATCTATCTATCTATCTATCTATCTATCTATCTATCTATCTATCTATCTATCTATCTATCTATCTATCTATCTATCTATCTATCTATCTATCTATCTATCTATCTATCTATCTATCTATCTATCTATCTGTTGTTCTATCTATCTATCTATCTATCTATCTATCTATCTATCTATCTATCTATCTTTTTATCTATCTATCTATCTATCTATCTATCTATCTATCTATCTATCTATCTATCTATCTATCTATCTATCTATCTATCTATCTATCTATCTATCTATCTATCTATCTATCTATCTATCTATCCTTTTATCTATCTATCCTTTTATCTATCTATCCTTTTATCTATCTATCTATCTATCTATCTATCTATCTATCTATCTATCTATCTATCTATCTATCTATCTATCTATCTATCTATCTATCTATCTATCTATCTATCTATCTATCTATCTATCTGTTGTTATCTATCTATCTATCTATCTATCTATCTATCTATCTATCTATCTATCTATCTATCTATCTATCTATCTATCTATCTATCTATCTATCTATCTATCTATCTATCTATCTATCTATCTATCTATCTATCTATCTGTCTGTCTGTCTGTTGTTCAATCTATCAATCTGGATTTTACAGTTTTTCTCAGTCGCTTTGGTGCATTTCTCACATCACTATTTACATTTGCACAACAGTTAGTTCAACCTCCACAACATTTAGTCACTTGTGCACATCATAGTAGCAGTTTCTCATTCCTTCTAACAAATTGCAAATGCTTTTGGACATGCATCAATTGCTTTCATACAACTCTCTGCTGTTTTATAACATTATCATTTGCTTATGTCATGTCAGTCAAAATTAACTATACTTGTAAATGATGAATAGTCATTCCATATAAAACTAATAGTCCTCATTTCATTGCTTGAGTCATTACATACAAAAATGTTGAACTAGTTGTCAAAATCTGTCATTTAAAAAATAAAACAACAACAAAAAATGCTGAAAAAGTCTCCTAAATTGAACAATTTGCAATTGAGCAAGAGATGATATTCGCTGGGATGTAGATTAAATTATGTGACCAGACAGAGAGGAACGTCTGGATGTGCATGAATGATTACAGTCCTATGTATGTTGTATGTTCAGTTCCAATACAGTATATAGGCCTACTGCAATATTGTATACAGTTGTGCACAGCTCTACCCATAGGGGGTTTATTTTTGTTGTAAATAATGGTGTATTTTTTCTTTTGCACAATGCTGTAAACAAATTAGAATTGCAAAGAGCATATGCAGTAAAAATGTGAAACATACATATTCAGTGTCTTGTACTCAGTTACCTCATACAGACAGTAATGTGTAACTTTACTGTATTTTTCAAATGGCTGTGCAAATAGTATTTAGTGCTGTATTGAGCATTTTCAGGTAGTCACTGTGTCACCAAGATCTGACTTTTATCATTGGAAAACATTTGAAGAGTAAACTGTCATAATGAAAACATGACAAAGCCATTTGACTATCTTGTTCATAAACGATGGTGTCAGGACTTTTCATTTTGATGACACTGACACATTCATTGACATAAATACTTGCTTTTGAGGAATGAGCTATCCATTTTGAGCAAGTGACACGCTTTTGCAGGTTATCAACTAGGTTTTGCAGTTTGTACTAATTGTTTTGAGAACTGCATTAACTGTTGTGCAAATGTAAATAGTGTTATGAGAAATGCACCAAAGCGACTGAGAAAAACTGTAAAAAGGCATTCTCAATTCAGTTGTGAAAGCTGCACAATTCTGATGAACTGTGATTATATAGTTTGTGCGGACGTTTAAAAATGAACAGATTTCACTGCGACTTTTACATTTGTTACTATGACACATTGAAATTCCTGAAATGGCTGCTTGAGACTAATACGTTTAGTCACCTTTGGTCCAGGGTAGGTCCACCCTAGCTTTGTATCAATCCCCCTCTGGTACACTGCCTGAAACTCAGCAAGGATTTTGGGATAACTGGCCTCCAGAACCTCAATGTCATGACGATGAGCATCCCTGGGAAAGAAAGGTATGCTGGGAACATCTGGGAGGTAGAAAAGATGAGGCTTCTGAATAGATGGGCGATCATTGTTCCTGGCCTAGACAGCAGCGAGGAAGAAGTCGAGGGACAAACAGTGACAGAAATGTTAAGCTACAACACAAAAATTCAAGAAATTGTAGATAAACCTCAAGTTATCCTACTTTTCCCATCTCTGACCTGATTGCGCAGACCCTTGTGAATTCGCCCCATGCCGGCCCAACTGTAGCGCTTAGCATATTCCTGTAGTGCTCTATACAACTTCCTGCTTCCTGCTGAAGCGTCGGTGGGGAACGGGGCATGGCTCAACACCGGTGTCAGGTAGCTCTCTGTTCCCTCCTCATCCTCCCCCGCTTCCATAGTGATGGCCGCAGATGCTTTAGGGGCAGAGTGTATGGGGTTGACCGGGGAACGGCTGGATGACCGAGAGAATGAGGACCGGCTGGAGCTGCTTTTCAGCATTCCCGAGTGGGATGGTGGGTCAGAACCAACGCGGTAGCAGTACCAGAGGAAGAGGAGCAGGACGGTCCAAAGGAGTCCGCTGAGGGGAGGACCACCTAACAACGCACATGGGGGAAGCGGGACCAAGTCCAGAGACCAGGACATGATGCTGAGAGAGTGAGCTTCACCGAGAAAGAAAGAAAGAAACTAATACTTTTATTCTGCAAGGATAAAGTTATTCAACATGACATTCATGAACTTGTGCTTGGTGGATGAGACTTTCTTCAGTCTGTAAAATAAATACACTTTGACTGATTTCCCTTCCTCTGTGTTTATGAGTTATGTTTATGAATAATTATTCAGCTGACCTCAGGTAATGAACATGGTAACACTTTACAATAAGGTTTCATTAGTTAACATTAATTAACTTCTTTAGTTAACATGAACTAAGAATTATCAATACGTCTACAGCATTTATTAATCTTAGTAAATGGTAATTCCAACATTTACTAATACATTATAAAAATCAAATGTTGTATTTGTTAACATTAGTTAATGCACTGTGAACTAACATGAACAAACAATGAACAGCTGGATTTTTATTAACAAAAGATGAATAAATATTGTAACAAATGTATTGCTCATTGTTTCAGTTCATGTTAGTTAGTGCATTAACTAATGTGAACAAATGAGACCTTATTGTAAAGCGTTAATATGAATCCATTCGAAGATATAGAGTGCTTCTCTCTCGGTCTATTGCATAATGATTCCTGCTGCAGTCAGTTTGTGTGGTCGCTTTCCTTCTCAGAACTCACGTTGCTGAAACATTTCACACGGATATCCGGAGAGAGCGTGACGACGGAAAGAACCGATTTTTACCGAACGTTAGGCTACAAGTTACCATTCGGACACTTTAAATAAGCTGTGCTGTATGTGTGTTCGCTTACCACTTCTCCACGTCTTACTCAGTCTCTCTTTCCCCCTTCGTTCTCACCACGTCCCTTCCTCTGTTTATCTGCAGCCCTGAAAATACAGTAAATTCCGCATTCAATGCTTCCGTAAGGATGGAAGAACGACTCCTCCTTCTTTACGGAACAGACCGAAGATGTTTTATTATTACCTTTGTCCATGTACTGACGCATCGGAATCAGCCAGTCACTCGTCGCTGGGTTGTTAAGCTGTTTTTTAAAATTCTACCAAGCCTCTTGCTGTTAGCCGAGAGCCACCGGGGCAAGTTTCAGCACCGAGACGCTGGACAGCTCCTATGCAGAGCGCCGTCTACGTCTTGCGCTACTGCAGTACAACCACAGTGTGGCGCTAGTGAGATGGACACAAAAACACCCTCAAACCAACCAAACACCACACTAGGGAGTCCGATTAATAGTGGCGAATCAGTTATTTCGAACAGTTGTGTTCGATGAACACTAAACAGGACCCAGAATCGGTTCAGTGATTATTTCATGTCATCACGTGGTCACTGGCACTAAACCAGTGGTTCCCAACCCTGGCCCTGGAGCATCCCCACCACAGCACATTTTTGACGTCTCACTTATCTGAAACTCATCTGAGACCTTGGAGTCTTTACTATCCAGCTGAATCAGGTGTGTTTGATTCGGCAGTGGGGGTCCAGGACCAGGACAAAGACTTTATTGTTGCTTTATAAGATTAAGAGCTTTAGTTTCCATATAGTCTAGATCAACTTTGAATAAAGAAAAGAGAGGTTTATAGCCAGTAAATCTTAGTTTATATATGTGAAATTTAGAAAACATAATTATGTAATATTTTTTGAATATTCAAACAACCCAAAGAAATCATCTTTAAAATGTAAAGAGTCACTTAACCCTCTGGGCTTCTTCGCCCGAAAACGGGCGAAAACTTGAACGTTTCGAATTGTTTAATTTTTTTGCTTCATCGGATGGGGGTGAAACTTGGTGACTTTTCTTTTATTACATATATGAACACACAAAAAATCAAGGAGATGATTCTGATATGTTAAAGGGTCGTAAAAAAAAAAGTCACACTTAGCTTCCTCCCGCCCGAAAACGGGCGACATAGGAAATGAATGGGAAATACGAAAAAATAGGAAAACTCAGAGAAACTTTTGGTGGTACAAGCTACAGATCAGCCACTGTGCTGAAAAAAAGTGTACAGCAATGAAGGGGTGACACTCTAGAACATCAAGAGTGCAAAAAAGACACCCCCCCCCCCCCCCCACACACACACCCACACACACAAACACACACAAACACACAGAGAAATGAACTGGTAAGACTGAAACAGCAAATTTTGCCCCAAACTATATAAAAATTATATAATCATAATAACTCCAAAACTATAGCAAGGAGAGTCAAAAGGTAGGTATCGTTTGAAAGAACTCTTTTTAAATTTTTTGAAAATATAAATTACATTACATTTGGACATTGTCCCGCCAAGAAACGGTGGATAAAAGACAATATATATATATATATAATTTTTATTATGATTTTGCATATCTTTCATATTTGTCATGGAATAACTCAGGAAGGAAATAAGGTAGGAGGAAAATTCTTTTTTAGTGAAGTCCCCCTACATGTTAGCTGCATCTGGATAAAAAAATAATAATTTTTGGATAAAGGAATCAAAAATTAAAGCATTTTGAAAAGAGATAGCCTTTTTGTACAGTCTTTGACACCCCCTCATGGGCAATTTTTTCTCCATGAAGAATATCTTGTCATAAAAGCAATAGATTATGTTAATTTTGGGCTCATTTTAATTGTAATAATATGCTGTAAAAAATGAAGTGCCATTTTCAATTATCTGAGAATGTTTCATGAGCTGTATGATGTTTTTGACACATTGCAGTACATTATTTTATAGATTATGAAAAAAAGAGAAATTCTATGTATCAGCAAATAACTCAGCAATACTTAAGAGTTTTTCAAAGTGGATACATTCACTGTAAAGTTCAGACTCTAAGCTTTCAAATGACATCAACTTTGTGTTTATCAAGGCAAGATTTTTGAAAAATATGGTAATAAATATTTTCGCAGCTAGGTGGCGCCTGTTGGCGGTACACTTGGTTTTAGAGGGATTACTCAGCACTCGTTAGGAATTAATACATTTAATTAGATGCATTAAAAAGCTGAGATTGTAAGCTTTAAAATGATATATAATTTGTGTTGTTCCATTCAGTGGTTGATTAGTAATAAATTGTTTTCTTTCCGAATGGGAATAAATCAAATAAATAAATAAAAAAGCTATAGGCCGCCTATGGGCGGTTATAGGACATGACACAAATTAATAAATTTTGAAGCCACTAGGTGGCGCTCTTCTCACTTGAAATATTTTTTTTTTAGGCCTGCACTCTAATTTGATGTGAAATGTTGCATTTATTGAAAAATAAAATAAAATAAATAAAATAAAAATATATATATTAATTCTAATGGAAAAAATAGCTCATAAAAATTACATAATTAATGCAAAGTATCATAAAAAATTCTAAAAATTCTATATAATAATCAGAAAACATTATAGAACAAAACAATATTTGATTGGTTATCCTAGGACAAAGTTAAGTACAATTTTAAGGCTTCGCCCGTTTTCGGGCGGGAGGAAGCTAAGTGTGACCCAATTATGAAGAAGCCCAGAGGGTTAAAAATAAGTAAAATTCTGTGTGTGTGTGTGTGTGTGTGTGTGTGTGTGTGTGTGTGTGTGTGTGTGTGTACATTCCCATAACATTTTCCTCAGACGAGTGATAAAAAGAGCTATTTATTGCAATATCTGACTTAATTCTCCTAAGAAAGGTTTTAGTTAACCTTATGAATCAATTTCAATGTTATTTATTTTACTTTATTGGTAAACAGATGAGACAAGGACCCCATGGTATAGCCTATTATTCCAATATGGTATTATGCAAGGAATTGTTATTGTTATAGCTCTGAATTATTAATTATTTTTGCTCTACAGAAAAGCATATGCTTCCAAAGATTGTGTCAGTTAAGTTCAAATGGTGCATGGCCATGGAAATGGAGTAGGCTACCTTACAGAAATAAAAAAACACTCCAGAGTGAATGGCATTGAAAACAACAGCACATTCATTAGTGGTTAAGAATTTTATATTTCTGTAAAAAACTCAAATACTCAAAGCTCGGGAAAAGAAATCAATAAAAGCTAAATGGATTTGAAATGCGTCATTCAGAAACAAAGCAGTCTTATAATACGTATATTATATTATAATATAATACTATAACACAGACCAGTAATAATTTGTCTATTGTCAATTATGATACCTTGTAAATTACTACTGGAAATATGCAGAGCTAAGAAATGAGAAGCTATAGACCTTATTCAGAGCAGTGTTATGATGAAGGTCTATAGCACGCAGATGTCTTGTATCAAAAATTTTGCAAAAATTCCACTTGCAAAACTGCAACAATTAGTATCCCCAATTCCCAAACGATTACAAAGTGTAATTAAAAGGAAAGGTGATGTGACACAGTGGTAAACCTCTGTCCCATCTTTTTTGGAGTGTGTTGCAGCCATCAAAATAAAAAAAATGCGTATTTCTGTCAGGACCACTATCGTCAAGTACGATTAACAATTAGCATATACAGTTAGGATTGGCAGTATGGTTCTGTTCTGGGCAAGAACTTCCTGCGCATCCATGCAGCCTAGCACGGATGGAGCAACAATAACCCCCTTAGGGTAAACAGAACAGAACCAACATGAATGTATTGCAGATATCATTAATTAATTTTAATGTACAACATAATTAGAGAATTTTAGTCTGACTCAAGGGGAATCAGAATAGCAAATCCAGACTGGGCGAGAGGAGGAGCTGGGGATGGAGGAGGGTATTAGCTCATGAGAAATGCGATAGCTGCTGATGATACTGATGGAGCTTATACAGTATATGTATACAGTGAAAGACGTTGTGTATTCCTACATGATCTCCACAATTTTGAGTTTTTCTCTAGTCAAATTCTAAGACAACAAAGGCGACAACAATTGAGACTTTTCTCTATACGAAATGGCCAAATTCCTGTTTTCAAATGAAATATGCCCACTGGGGATCATGAGATATTTTATTTCTGCTTTATCACGATTTATCACAGAATTCAGAACACCCATTTCTCTATACGAACCTCCTATATCTACCACAAACACTGTTTTTAAACCTTATTGTTATGCTTATAGTTACTTTCAAAATACACCTGAATTATTTTTTTCTGCATGGTCCATGTGATTTAACAAGAAAGGCGTTTTTAAATATTTGGTCCGCACAATTTTCATTATTTATTGAATATTTGTTGACGGTGAAAGAAACATTAAGATAGCCAATACTCATTATAGGAACAAAATAAAGGACAGCCACGTGATAAACCGTGTCAGTGAGACTGTTGTTGTTGTCTCGAAAAGTCCTCGGGCGCGCTCAGTCCGTGGGTGAATCGTTCAGAACGGATTTGTGAACCGGTTCATTAAAACGAACCGACTCCAAAACATAATTCGGACATCGCTAATTGACAGTCAACACGCCAACCACACGGGTAGGAACTGCTGCCATCTATGCCTGTTCGTTCCACTCACCTGCTATCCTGCCATAGGCCTAAACGGACAAAAATAAGCGACTGAAAAAATACAACCAAGAACGAAGGCAAACTGTTTTTTTTCCTTGGGTCGAAATCTTTACTGTCTTCTCCCAGGGTTCGAATGGAACGCCCGTGTTTGACAGCGTTCGGGAGCGTTCTAATGATTCTGTAAATTCCGTTTGACGCGCAACGCCAGTTGTGGTATTCTGGAGGGGTGGAGGAGCGAGAGACGGAGGATCACGCTTGAAACGCAGCAGCGAGAGCGGTGCTGGGGGAAAAACACACGAAATATTAAAAGAATCACCAGAACAAGAGAAGAAACCCAGTGGATTCATTCTGACGAAGAAAAAAAAAAGCGAAACTGCGTATTGCGGGTGCGTATGTTCTGTTTCTCTCTGATGTTTGCGCGAGCTTGTTATGTCGCGCGCCAGCTGCATAAAGATGCAATGGATGCGTTCATGAAATCATTGTAAACCATTTATATTGATCCAGTATTGCTTTTCGTTCGGGTTTTTTTGTCGTCTAGACGCCTTGCTAATGCTTTATTTTGGGGGGAATGGGCGTCTTGCGTCATAGGAAAGGATAAGAGGAAATGTTTTTGAATAGCGTCTGAATAAATTATCTGAACGCTTCTGCCCGCAGTGTCAGCAACATCATCTGCCAGCATATTTTATCGTGGACATCATTTCTGTTAGTGTGGGTATTATAAACTAACGACAAGCCTCAAATTGCTTTCATCTTCATGTGTATTATGAAGCCCTTTTTTCTAATCAGCGTCGGTGTGTGCGGTAAATACTAAATGAGGCTCTTGATGGTGACTGGGCCACTAGAAGCCCAGACCTGCTCTCTGCTACCTGCCTTAGCGGTGACATCATTGATCACTGAACGTGGGCACGTCAGGAGCCATATGTCTCGTGCACTGTCAGGCCTTGAGGGCCACGGCGGGGCCATAATAAGATCTGATATATGGCAAAAGCACCAGTGACTTTGAGGGAATATTTTACGAGATGACGCATTTCTGCAGTATGTTTATTTTAAACCTCTGATTTTTAGCGACATGTCATCATTAATTATTTTACATTTCAGATATAACAATCCTAACTCATACATTCATAGCTTTAAAAGACCCCATAAAATTTTTTGACAGACAGTTTTCTTTCTAGTTTTCCTGTCTTTTCCTGTTGATTGCAAGTTTAGGTGGGTCTTATAAAGCAATAGGTAATAAGCTTTGAATAATGTGATTTAAATAGTGGGTTTCAGGAATGGGGACTGGGGAGGGACATTTTCATTCTCAAGACTGAGCATATGATTGGAAAGAAATTGGTAGTATGGGATGACTAATGTTCTTGAAATTCTCTAATGCTCACCAAAGATGCATTTATTTGATTAAAATGTATAGTAAAACAGTAACATTGTGAAATATGATTACAATTTAAAATAACTTTTCTATATTAAAATGTAATTTATTGTCAACATGATCCTTCAGAAATCATTCTAAAATGCCGATTTGCTGCTCAAGAAACATTTTTGAAAACGGTTTTGCTGCTTAATATTTCTGTGGAAATCGCGATTACATTTTTCAGGATACTTTGATGAATAGAAAGTTCAAAAGGACAGCATTTATTTGAGATTGAAATCTTTGTAAATCATCATCATTGTTTTTGGTACCTTTTCACGGGAGAGTCAAATTTTTATGTATATCCACTTTTAGGAGTACACTAGCATATAGATGACTTCAAATCTAACAGACAGGAAATAAAAGTCACAAAACTCTTTGATATAATGTGTTCTTTAAGATCACAACCTTGACTTACAGTCTTCCTTAACTTTGATATTTCCCTTTTTTTTCCTTCTAGATACCTCTTACTACTTCTTTTCTCTCTCGTTTGCTTGCACCCAGGCTGTCTTCTCATATTAAATAATGGTGTCCACAGTTTTTGCTGTGACACTGTCTGTCACACTGCTGCATCTGACTTCAGGTAATGCGCACATACTTGTGTGAGTGCTTTTGTATGTTTAACTATTCATGCAAGGTGAATGTACATAGTACATGCCGATCACTTTAGCTTAAAGAAACTAAGTCTGATAGTTCCGTGTTTTTTTTCAGGTGCATCTTTAGGGACAACAGACACTGATGCTCCTCCCACCGTGACCTCTAGTCCCCGCCCCTTGGGAGAACTCCTTCATGCTGCACTACTGAGTAAGGAGTACCTTGGCCACACCCCTAATAACAGAGGTCAGTCTTTCCTAAAAAGAACACAGCAAACTGCATCATTTCAATAACGAACCAGTTCATCTAAACCTGCGATTTAACCCACAGGTACAACTACTAACCCGACGCAGGCCATCCCGTCCATCAGAGAATCAGAACCCGCCTCCACAGTGATGTCACCAGGAATCCTCACTACTGCAGTGACCTCATCGGCTGCACCTCATGCAGGCCAATCAGGTTTTGGGAGTGCCGTGACATCACCACCAGCTGAAGAAGAGACCACAACTACTCTAATTACTACAACGACAATAACAACAGTGCACACCCCAGGTATCATAACCAACAAACCGCGTAACAGTTGAAGACATCGAATCATTTTCAATATGAAAACTTCACAGATTATGTCCCTCAATGGGGCCATTCAAATGATTTCTAAATTAATTTATGTTGACTTTAAAACTTTTAAACTGTCTCTCTCAAGTTCAGTGCAATGCCAGCCTGTCAGGAACGGAGGGAATAGTCGAGTCCCCTGATCCGCTCTCCTCCTCATCTCCCTTCTCCCCACTGGAGTGCACCTACAGCATCACTGTGTATCCTGGATATGGGGTTGAGATACAGGTGTGATAGCCTCACCGTTAGCAAGGTTTCCATTGTACCCTCATTTAGCCTCTCTGTGGGTCACTATGGTTACTTCCTGTTAACTTAGCTGATGCATCTTGTTGGCGTTTGCATGGAGGATGTCATTTTAATGAGTTCTGGAATCTTTGCCCTTGATAAAATCTTGGGGAATGACATCATTAGCTGCTGTTATGGTAACACCATCTGTCTGTCTTGAAGGTAAAGAAAGTAAACTTGTCCAAGGAAGAGTCACTTACCATTCTGGAGCTGGGTGGGACAGCAGCTCCACAGCTTTTGGCCAATGAGACGCTAATGAGCGAAGGTCAGGTGATTCGTAGCTCAACCAATCAAGTGCAGATCCACTATAAGAGCCTGAAGCAAGCCAATCATGGTGTTTTCAGCTTTCATTATCAAGGTATTCATTTTTCTTTTAACTACTGTTCTAAAGTTTGGGGTATGTAAGATTTTTTTAATGTTTTGGGAAGAAGTCTCCTGGGCTGCATTTATGCTGAATACACACCATGTCATAATTACCGTAATTTCGACGTCCTATTTCACGTCCTCGGATTGGAAATTATGCATATCTATGGCAACACTATCAATGCCTAAATGAATCTGCAGCGATCAGTTGGTACAGCGGTCACATGGTGCAAGTCGGAGCTCTCAGAAAATTCCCAGTGCACAAGTTGTAATAGTTCTACGAGGATATGGATGCTTTGTACAAGTTGGAATGCCGTGAACGCAGTTTATTTGATTATAAATACAATAAAAACAATGAGATTGTGAAATATTCAGAAATCGTTCTTTATAATAAGGAATGGAATGATGGAACCTTATTATAAAGCGTTTCAGAGATCTTTAGTAACATTACACATTATAATCTTTACTGTCACTTTTGATCAATTTAATGCATCCTTGCTGAATAAAAGTTTTAATTTCTTAAAAAAATATATATTTCTCACCCTAAAACTTTTAAACTGTACAGTAATTGAATTGTAATTTGTGTGTTAAACATCCATTCCAGCGTTCCTCCTGTCCTGCTCGTTCCCCCTCTCCCCTGAGGCCGGTGGAGTGACTGTAACTGATATCCATCCTGGTGGTCAGGCTCACTTCCATTGTGATCCAGGATTTGAGGTCAGAGGTCACGAGGTTGCGACATGTTTGAACTCCACCCGACCCAGATGGAGCACCTCAGAACCCCAGTGTGTGGGTGGGTTGCATTTGTTCCCCGTTCAGTTATTTACTTATTTATTTTGTTTCA
The DNA here is from genome assembly GCF_964197995.2 of Scardinius erythrophthalmus. Classification (NCBI taxonomy): domain Eukaryota; kingdom Metazoa; phylum Chordata; class Actinopteri; order Cypriniformes; family Leuciscidae; genus Scardinius; species Scardinius erythrophthalmus. Next base: position 19,267 of record NW_028296315.1, read on the forward strand.
TTATCTACAGTGGCTTCAAGACACCTCCATTTATTGCCTTGTGTATAAGCATTCACATGTGTTTTTGTATATTAAAGCTGTATCTTGTGGAGGATGGATTAGAAATGCTACTGTTGGCCGCATCCTCTCTCCAACCCTCCCTTCTGCAAGTAACCATAGCAGCGGCAGCAACCTGAGCTGTCATTGGCTGCTGGAAGCCAAGGAAGGCCACAGGCTCCACCTTCATTTTGAGAGGGTGGCTCTTGATGAAGACAATGACAAGTAAGAGTTCATGTCTTGCTCACTCATGTATTAAGTTACTTATCTTATATCTCTATTAGTGTTGGAGAAGCCAACTTATGATTCAAAGTAGACTTTCAAAAACATGAAAAAAATCATAACAAATTCCAAATTTTTTAACGGTTGAGTATATTACTGAATTGAAAACATAATGGTAAATGGCAGAATTATTGTCAAAAATTTTATTTCACTACAAAAAAGTTGACTAGAATGCTGTGCAGGGAGTTTATTCAAAAGAATCAGTGAATCATTGAATCTTGTTTGAACCAGTTCATTAAATGAACACACTATTTTTAACCTGTTTTTACATTCTAGACTATTTTTAACATTCTAGTTTGCTGCTGATAAACGAACATCCGAGATCTACCTCTTCTTCCTGCACAACCTGCCATGATCTTGATCCTTCCAGAATCATTTCATTCTCTTAATGTCACACCTTTCCTAATGTAGTTTTCGTTCATTTTCCATGCCCCTCCTCCCTTTTCCAGGCTGATTGTGCGCAGTGGGAATAGCTCTACAGCTCCGCTCCTCTTCGACTCGGATCTGGATGACGTTCCAGAACGAGGCTTCGTGAGCGAGGGGATGTGTCTCTATGTGGAGCTCACAGCAGATTCCTCCTCCATCCCACTGCTGCTGGCACTCCGCTATGAGGGTAAGACAACCTGTTAAACATTCAACAAAATAGTTTTGTTCACTGTTAAAAAAGAGTCTAAGGCTGCATTTACACTGCAAGTCTTAATGCACAGATCCGATCTTTTGACCATATCCCATTTTTTGGCTCGCCTGTTTACATTCACTTTAGACAGGACTGGTATTCGATGTCTGTGTTTACATTAATTCCCGGCCAAAATGATTTTTGGTGATCATTTTGCTATGCACATGGTAGACCCTGGTTTTGAATGGCCGTGCTATTAAAATTAACGGGCAGAGGTTGAAAACCAGCTCCTGAATGTTTATGTGTTGGCGCAATGTCTTTTCTTTACAAAGATAACGTTCGCACCTCAATAAAAAGCTGTGAGTGAGCGCATAACGGCACGTCTGCCTCATGAATAATACAACATTAAAAAGCTCTGTGAATAAACGTGTCGTCCTCGCCTTGTGGTGGGTTGGAATTCAAAGGGGAATCGGATATGCGTGTTTAGACGTAGGTCAGATGACCAGATGACCAGATATCAGATATGTACCTGATTAAAACCACACTTGGATAAAAAAAATTTGGATCTCGTGCGGATTTTTTTGTTTACACGTGTGCAACAAATTCCGATTCGTGTCAGATGTGAGTAAAAGATCTGATTTTTTTAGCCAGTGTGAGCTTAGCCTAACTATATTTCATCACTATAAGCCACATAAACCACTATAAACTTGTTAATTTTCATTAACACAAAAAGATTTTTCAAAACTTAAAAGATGCTTGTCTAAAGAATGCCGAATGCAGTTGGTTATTGTGATGTCACACTAATTTCAGGAAAAAGAAGAAACTCAAAATGAAAATTTTGTACCTTCAAGTCTGGGTTCTACAAATACTTTCACTCTCACTTAATAACTTCCCAATCCTTCCTCTTTTTCCTATCTCTTTCAGCCTTTGATGGAGAGCACTGTTATGAACCTTACCTGCCTCATGGGAATTTCAGCAGCAGTGACATCACCTTTCCTCTGGGTACTATAGTAACCTTCTCGTGCTCTCCTGGTTTCGTCATGGAGCAGGGATCAGGAGTTATGGAGTGTGTTGACCCCAATGACCCTCACTGGAATGAGAGTGAACCTGTCTGCAGAGGTATGACATCACATATAACCTAATATTTGAGACATATACCTGTACAGCAACTGTGCACTACCATTCAAAAGTTAGGGGTAAGTAAGATTTAAATTTTTTTTCTATAAATGAAATTAATAGTTTTATTCAACATTTATTTAAACACTAAATTGATCAAAAGTGACAAAAAAGATTTTAACGTTGTTATCAAATAATTCTTATTCAAATAATAGCTGTTCTTTTGAACTTTTTATACATTTTTGTGTATGAATCAAATGTATTATGATTTCCACCATAGTGTTAAGTAGCACAACTGTTTTCAGCATTGATTATGTTAATAAGAAATGTTTCTTGAGCACCAAATAAGCATATTAGACTGATTTCTGAAGGATCATGTGACACTGAAGACTGTACTGATGCTGACAATTCAGCTTTGTCATCACATGAATACATTACATTTAAAAAATATAAATTGTAATAATATTTCACAATATTATTTTTACTGTATATCCGATCAAGTAAATGTAGCCTTGGTGACAAAAGAACCTTCTTTCAAAAACAAATTGCACAATGATCTGTTGATCATCATTAGAACTGTCAACTTAAAGGGTTAGTTCACCCAAAAATGAAAATTCTGTCAGTAATTACTCACACAAATTAAGATATTTTTAATGAAATCTGAGAGCTGTCTCATTCCTTCATAGGCTTCTATGTAATCGATATCTGCCATCCCAGAAAAGTTAGTAAAAACATTGTTAAAATAGTCCAGGTGACAACAGTGGCTCAACCTTAAGTTTATCAAGCGGCGAGAGTACTTTTTGTGCGTAAAACCCCCCAAAAATAACGACTTTATTCAACTATTCATTTTCTTCTGTTCACGTAGTGTAACAGAGCAGCGCTTCTGTGTTGTACTTCACACGCATCACACACATGACCAGCGTCGGCCAATAGTGAGCCTACGTTCTGACTTACAACCCAGAAGTGCTACACTACACTGTTACACTACGTGAACTCACTCAGAGGCCCACACAAAAGAAAATGAATAGTTGAATAAAGTCGTTATTTTTTGTTGTTTTTACATAAAAAAAGTACTCTCGTCGCTTGATAAACTTAAGGTTGAGCCACTGTTGTCACTTGGACTATTTTAACAATGTTTTTACTAACTTTTCTGGGATGGCAGATATTGATTACATAGAAACCTATGAAGGAGTGAGCCAGCTCTCAGATTTCATTAAAAATATCTTAATTTGTGTTACAAAGATGAATGATAGTCTTACGGGGTTGAAACAACATGAGGGTGAGTAATTACTGACAGAATTTTCATTTTTGGGTAAACTAACCCTTTAACACATTTATTAGTACAATTACGAAGAAAATAATCCTTGTAACATTAAAGTGATTCTAATTCAAAGATCATTCTAAGTACATTTAGAACATTTCAAAAGAGTCTCAGATTTTACCTAAAGGGGCTTCAAGGGGGCTTCATCTAATCCCCCTGGCCCAATAATATGAAAGCTATTCTTATAAGATTTCTCCTCTTTCTCCTGTTCTCAGCTCTGTGTGGCGGGGAGCTCACGGACACAGTGGGAACAGTGTTGTCTCCTGACTGGCCACAGAGCTACTCTAAAGGGCAGGACTGTGTGTGGCAAATACATGTCAGCGAGGACAAACGCATTGAATTGGATGTACAAATGTAAGTATATCTATTTGATTGTGCCAGTTTGTGTTTAAATCTATTTATGGTTTAATTCTATTTCCCTCTCTTTTGCTTGCAGTTTGAACATCCGCCATAACGACATTCTCACTCTATTTGATGGTCATGATCTGATGTCACATGTGATTGGACAGTACCTGGGCTCAAGAGAGAGGTTCAGGGTTGTATCAGGAGGTTCAGAGGTCACCATTCAGTTTCAGAGCGATCCCGATGACTCTACGTTTATACTGAGCCAAGGCTTCCTCATTCACTACAGAGGTAAATACATCAAAAGGGTTGGGCTTTTTTCATTTGTTTTGTGTTACTGCTTGCTGTGATGTCACTTCCTTTAATTTCTTGCAGAGGTGGAACCAAATGACACATGTCCTGCCCTTCCGCAAATTGAGTTTGGCTGGAGCAGCTCCTCCCACCCATCTCTGGTGAGAGGCAGTGTGTTAACCTATCAGTGTCAGCCTGGTTATGACATCGTTGGCTCTGACATCATCACCTGCCAATGGGATCTCTCCTGGAGTAACAACCCGCCCACCTGTGTGAAAAGTGAGCCGAGTTATACATATTTTTTTATGGTTAGAAAACACTTTGTAAAGGATTAAGAGTTATGACTTTGATTGGTCATTGTTTAGTGGCCAGTGGCCATCATTTGCCGGTTTAATTAATTGATTAATATTGTACACACGCTCTTTTTCTCCTGGCTTTAATGTGCCTCCAGTCCAGCAGTGCCCTGACCCAGGAGAAGTGGTCAATGGAGCACGCTCCGTACATCCGGAGTCTGGTTTTGCTGTGGGAACTGTGGTACGCTTCACATGTAACCAAGGTTATCAGCTGGAAGGCCCGAGCCAGATCTCCTGCCATGGCAGAGACACCGGCATGCCCAAATGGAGTGACCGCAGCCCAAAGTGTGTCTGTGAGTACTTTTTTTACAGTCTATGGTGAGTACATGTTAGTAAGTAAGGTGTGTGAGGGATTGCGTCTGGTCGTGGAAAAATACATTTTCAAACAATTATTTAAGAAATCCCCTCTTGAATCTTTATGGATTTGATTCTGTAGAATTTGAAATGGATTATTATTAATAATTAAGGCTGTCAGAATGAATGCATACATGCATATGGTTAAATACATTGAATGAAATCAAACAAAAAACGATAAGTAAAAAAAAAATCCTGATTAAAGATTTAAAGGGGTCATATAATGGTACATGCACTTTTACAAGTTGATTGCACTGAAATGTCTGTTGGCAGTGCCTGTACACAACCATCCTATCATGATTAAAATCCATCCAGTGGTTTTGTTTTAATCTCCTTATATGTTTGACCCTCTCTGAAATCAAGCCGTTCGATATTGTGACGTCATAAGATCGTACGCCCCTCCCGCGATTGTGATTGACAGCTGTGTTGCAACACAAGACCCGCCCTGAGTGAGCTGTGACAGCCGTCATAGTAGTCCGCCATTGTTGATATGCTGGAGTAGAATGGCGTCTACGCGATTGTGGTGTTCTCTTCTTAGATGTAATAAGGAACACAGCAGTCATTTGGATGTTCCTAAATCCGAGCCGTTATAGATGCAGTGGCTGAGATTTGTTTTTGAAGCGATATGCCCAAAGGATTGACGCGGGGATTCCCTCACGGGGATTCCCCACGATCGTCCATGCTTTCATGTTTACGCGAATCATTTCACACCAGACAGCTTTACAAACGAGAAAAAACGGATCGGTACCAACGTGTTACTGCTGAACCTCCAGAAGATGTGAGTGTAATGTTTTATTAACCTTTATATTAGTATTTATATTAATGTTTGCGAAATTTGCAAACCTTGCTGCAGGCTTCACGATGAATGCATCTAAGGTTTACACTCAGGGTACATTACAGCATGTTTTCTATGTACGACGTTCTCAATATAATTCATAATCCCACGTTTATAATGAACAACGCGTGGTTATTGTGTTACAAACGGTGTACGCACAGAACAGAGGGGCGGGGTCAGCAAAGCTCATCATCATTTAAAGACACATGCACTGAAACGGCGTGCTGAAAACAGAGCTGTTTTTGACCAGGTAAAATTTGTGTTTTCTTACAATACTAATGAGAATTTTTAATTAAAGTATATTACAAACTTTTAATTTAGACCCTAAAGAATCATATTAGCTTGTACAAAAATGGCATTATATGACCCCTTTAAAGTCTTATTAATAATGGTAAATTACTAAATCATATGGTACTGTTAAAAGGTTTGGGTTCAGTAAGATTTTCTTTTAATAAATACCTTAATTCAGCAATGATTCATCAAATTGAATTGTTATTTCAAATAAATGCTGTTTGAACTTTCTGTTCGTCAAATAATATATCATGGTTTCCACAAAAAATACTGTATTAAGCAGCACAACTGTTTACAACATTGATAATGATGATAAATGTTTTTTGAGCAGCAAATCATCATATTAGAATGATTCTGAAGGATCAAGTGACACTGAAGACTGGAGTAATGATGATGAAAATTCAGCTTTGACATCAAAGGAATAAATTACATTTTAAATATATTTAAAGAGAAATCAGTTTTTTTAAATGCTAACAATATTTCCCAATATTATAGTTTTTATTTTTTTTATCAAATAAATGCAGCCTAGGTGAGAATAAGAGACTTTCAAAGGGGTCATGACATAAATTTATGTCAATGACAAAAACTTAAAATGTTAAGTTATTTGCACAAAAAAAACAATTTTTTAAGGGGCGGCGCTGGTCAGTAAACGGTCACTGTTATGATTGGCTAACGTCATTGCATAGGAAACACTATCAAAGCCCCCTCGCTGCTGCACGCGAGTAAGTGTTTAGAAAACATTAACCATATAAAGCCATCATTTACAGTCAAAGCATCATGAAATCGTTTCCTTTAGCTTTGTAATGCAGCTCCAATACAGTTGGCTGATACATCTGTCAACAAAAGTTTCTTTGCGAACTTTCCATTACACTGTAACTCGTTTAAAAAACCTGCAAATCTGCAGTTAAAGTCATTGAACAAACATATAATCCTCCGACACGATCCAGGACACCATTAAAAGTAAACCATCCACTTGTCTCTGACGTATCCTGCTTAAGTCTGTACAGAGACGCAAACAAGCTGTTTAAACAGGACGCATCAAGGCGAACGTTCCTTTACGCTTCTATTTATCCTCTTGTCAACAGACTCGAGCTCGTGGAGTAGAAGGAACAGGCGTCTGTACACTGTATCCAGCGTAGACAGCATCAGTGATTATAATGGGTTCTATTTGCTTTTGACATGATGTTTGCTTTTGACCTTTGGTGCAATGATGTAAAACTGTTTGTTGATGTCTTACTATAAAGGCAGGCATACCGTAAAACTTCAGATAATAGCCCAGGCTTTTATTTTCCCAAATCGCCGAACTGCACCGGCTTGTATTTGAGACAGGCGTCTATATGAGACAGGCCTTTAATTTAGTGTTGAGGTGTTGTTCATTGAGTGTAGGCCTAGAGATAACGATCCAAATAGCATAGGCTGATAGACGGAAAGCATGACAGTAGGAGGTTACCAAATCTGTGTTTGTGTTTAACAGATCAGTTAATGTAAGAATTAGCCTACTATATTTCCGTATGTCTAAAGGGGGTCGCACACCAGACGAGAAGCGCAGCGCCGTGTCTTTAAAATTCGAACACATTAAAATAGTGTACACTGTACATTGTCTCAGATCGTTGTTAATGTATATACTGACTTCACCCTGTGCTGCAATACATTCAGTTTTACACTCATTCACAGAAATCAGCTGCGTGGATGAAAACTGCTGATGTTATCGGATTTTCAGGTGATATTCTCAATTCATTCAGTTAACGGACGCTCTGAGGTAAAGTGAATTCAGACTACAGACTAAGCAACCATTTTATTTAATTGTACTGTACAATCATAACATAGTACAGACATCTTAATTCCATAATATCCTTAAACATAACAATATTCCTGGCCATAAACTGACAAAGTGCACGTCCGGTGTGCCATACCTTGAGTTGTCATAGATGCGACATGGCGTTGCGCTGCTCGTACGGTGTGCGACCCCCTTTAGATTATTGGCAGCATAAAAAAACGAAACGATGTGACAGCCATGGGCTGAACAATAAAAGTTACTGGTAATATCCATCGAGCCTATGAACTAGTTGCCAGAAACACATTAACAAGAAAGAATGAAGGCTACTCTGTAAAACAACTGCAATCATGTGATACAAAAGGACCCTATTCATCACTATCATCATCACCGCGATCCTCAACTACAAGTTCATTGGCGAATTCCTCCTCCTCGTCGCTCTCCTCCACTTCTCCCTCTCCGGCCTCCGCTAACTCTGCCTGCCTTGCTTGCGCTAACAGCTCCTGGCCATGATGCGCAGGGCTCTCTTGCGTGTGCAATCTGCTCCATAGAACTGGCTTAAACAGACGATCTGATGGGTTTTAGAAGATTAAATACAACCCAAAACTAAAAAACAGACCAGACCTCTATTTGAGACCGGCCTTTATTTATCCAAACCTGTAGCCACACCAGGCTTGTAAAAGAGACAGGCATCTGTTTGGGACTCGGCTATTATTTGAAGTTTTACGGTATGCTAATGCATTTGTCCTTGTGACGTCGAAAGTCCCCCATTATCTAAAAGAGCTGTTTTTGGAGACTGAGTAAATAAATGCTTTGTTTATAACGAGGAGGACGTTATAAGCTCGAAAACTTTAAGGGTGTTTTAATGGTACAAAGACCTCTTATGTGTCAAACGATCAAGGCAAATTTGATTTCTGATGTCATGACACCTTAAACAAAAACTTACCGACCCGAAACTTTTGATCTCAACTGTATGCAGGATAAAACTTTACAGATACAGCTAAATACAATGAAGATTCATCTCTAATGTACTAACCGATAAACCATCAATCAAACATATTGTTTTTTTTTCTGCTAATCAGTAAAATATGACCCATGCCCAAACCCGGGTGTGCCGGACAACGGCTACCAGACTCTGTACAAGCACAGTTACCAGGCAGGTGAGACGCTACGTTTCTTCTGCTATGAGGGCTATGAGCTCATCGGGGAAGTCATCATCAACTGTGTCCCAGGACACCCCTCACAGTGGAATAGCCCGCCACCCTTCTGTAAAGGTATGTGAATGTGAACTAGTCCAATACATTGAGTCGCCATTTTTATCTGAGGAAATTAAAGTCACGTTTTATTTGTTTTTAGTGGCCTATGAAGGGCTACTGGACGATCATAAATTGGAGGGTAACGTTGATTATCATTGTATCAGTGATATCCATATTGCTTTGCTAATCTGGCCCACTGTGTCATGTAATGATGTCCATGCTATTAACTTTCCTCTTTTCAGTTTCTCAGTCATTAGAGGCGTCTCATCAAATGCTGAGTGAGAACATTGCATTGGCTATCATCCTGCCAATCATTCTGGTCATCCTTCTGATTGGTGGAATATACATGTACTACACCAAGTAAGTTTAGGAGGCTTGAGTTTTTGAATGCTTTTGGTTTGAACGTTTGTTTGAACATGTTTTGATTCATACATTTATTATTTATTATTGAGCATTATCTCAGAGAAATAAAAAAAATAAAAGAAAGGTGGATTTTTTTTTCTGGCATAAAATGGCCACTTTCCATGATTTCCTAATCCGATTCAAACCTCATCTTAAATACCTCACATTACCAAAGAAAATGGCTTGTAAGTGCTATTCCATGTTGGCTTTAAAATTCAGTTATTTTCACTGATTATTGTCAAAACCTTCGTCACAGCTGCTCCTTATTTAGGTCTTCTGTACTAACACCTCTCGCCGTCTCAGTGTGTGTAGGTGGCAGTGGAAACCGTTGTTCTGGAAGTCTCTCTCTCACACCCACTCCTACAGCCCCATTACAGTGGAGTCTGACTTCAACAACCCTCTCTATGAGGCAGGGGTAAGATGCTCACAACCAAGTGGAATTTGTACTTATTAACTGTTAGGATATACAATATTTGATTTGGTTGAATACCAAATCAAATGCATGTTCATGCATGGAATCACAGTCTGTTTGCTATGATTGATCTCGTGTATCTAATCTTGGGAAGCCTAAAGTTCATTGTAGTCAATCGGTTTGGACGGTATACTTTAAATGACTCACTGATTCATTTGAGTCTCTGAGCAGAAGTCACAGCACAACATTCTCTATCATATTTTATGTGTAGAATATGCATAGTAAGTCTCTTATGCTGCATTTATTTGATCAAAAATACAGTAAAAACACAAATCAAATTTTGTGAAATATTATTAAAATTAAAAAAAAAGTTTTATAGATGTTCAAAGTAGTTAACTATTTAAAAATAAAATAAAATGTAATTTATTGTTGTGATGGCAAACCTGAATTTTCAGATGATTTGGTGCTCAAGAAATATTTCTATTTTATTATAATAATTATTAATGTTGAAAACAGTTGTTCTGGTTACTATTTTTGTGGAAACCATGGTACATTTTTCTCAGGATTCTTTGATAAATAGAAAGTTCAAGGACAGTATTTAATGAAATAGAAATATTTTGTAACATTATGAATGTATTTACTGTCACTTTTAATGTATTTAATGCAAGGATGAAAAATATTCATTTCTTAAAAAAAAATATTTCAATTTCTTTTAACTGACCCCAAAATTTTATAAGCTAGTGTAGATGCTGCTGTTTGTCATCATTTTTAGTTTCAGTTATAAATTAGGACGTTTTATTTTGTTGTTATTGTATTTAGTGTCAATATATATTGGTTAATGGTCACATTTCTAATGAGTTCTTAATGAGTTCATTCATAAATCCTAATTCTTTGGATAAAAACCACCATTAAATATTATATTATATTATATTATATTATATTATATTATATTATATTATATTATATTATATTATATTATATTATATTATATTATATTATATTATCCGTCCTATATGGTGGTAAAGTGTGTTTGTTTTTTCCTCTCTCTCACTGTAGGACACGCGAGAGTATGAGGTGTCCATCTGAGACGAGTCTTCAAATGAATCCAAATTTGTGGGTAAATGAAAAGGAGAAGAAAAGGAAGGATACTGTTATTTTTCTCTCTCTCTCTCCGCAAGACATTCATTTGTTTTATTCCAATAATTACAACACATAAATCTCACTTTACACAGTCTCTCTCTCCTCTCTCTTTGCCGTTTCACTGATGTATGTGCTGAACAAGTGTGTGTGCTTGTGAGTTCATGCAGGTACCTCTTTACACTCACCTAAAGGATTATTAGGAACACCAGTTCAATTTCTCATTAATGCAATTATCTAATCAACCAATCACATGGCAGTTGCTTCAATGCATTTAGGGGTGTGGTCCTGGTCAAGACAATCTCCTGAACTCCAAACTGAATGTCAGAATGGGAAAGAAAGGTGATTTAAGCAATTTTGAGCGTGGCATGGTTGTTGGTGCCAGACGGGCCGGTATGAGTATTTCACAATCTGCTCAGTTACTGGGATTTTCACGCACAACCATTTTTAGGGTTTACAAAGAATGGTGTGAAAAGGGAAAAACATCCAGTATGCGGCAGTCCTGTGGGCGAAAATGCCTTGTTGATGCTAGAGGTCAGAGGAGAATGGGCCGACTGATTCAAGCTGATAGAAGAGCAACTTTGACTGAAATAACCACTCGTTACAACCGAGGTATGCAGCAAAGCATTTGTGAAGCCACAACACGCACAACCTTGAGGCGGATGGGCTACAACAGCAGAAGACCCCACCGGGTACCACTCATCTCCACTACAAATAGGAAAAAGAGGCTACAATTTGCACAAGCTCACCAAAATTGGACAGTTGAAGACTGGAGTGCTAATTGGGCATCGTTTAAATGCCACGGCCTACCTGAGCATTGTTTCTGACCATGTCCATCCCTTTATGACCATCATGTACCCATCCTCTGATGGCTACTTCCAGCAGGATAATGCACCATGTCACAAAGCTTGAATCATTTCAAATTGGTTTCTTGAACATGACAATGAGTTTACTGTACTAAAATGGCCCCCACAGTCACCAGATCTCAACCCAATAGAGCATCTTTGGGATGTGGTGGAACGGGAGCTTCGTGCCCTGGTTGTGCATCCCACAAATCTCCATCAACTGCAAGATGCTATCCTATCAATATGGGCCAACATTTCTAAAGAATGCTTTCAGCACCTTGTTGAATCAATGCCACGTAGAATTAAGGCAGTTCTGAAGGCAAAAGGGGGTCAAACACAGTATTGGTATGGTGTTCCTAATAATCCTTTAGGTGAGTGTATGTTAGCGTGCGTTTACATATGTGTGTATGTTATTGGCATCAGAGTAATGAAATACTGAAAGAAACAACAAAATTGTTCTAAGTGCATATTGTAAGTATGATTTCTACAGTCAGGCATGTTTTGTAACAGAAGGTTTGGTGCCTTAAGGACTGTAAAGTGGTGAAGCATTGAAAGAGAAATAGAAAGTGAGATGGGGAGAGAAAGAATGAGAGAGACTTTGACACAAGTGAGACAAATATAAGTACACATACGTATATAATCCAAAATACAAAAACTATACTCTCATGTTTGTATACAGATACATGGCCACACATTCATATACATGCACATGACGAGAAGAACATATTGAATGTAAATATTTTGATTGAATATTGAGTATACAAAACAAATTCAGTGCCAAAATACATCCCATAATGTGACGTCACTTTACATTTCACTGGTTGCCATAGTATTTCTCACATTATTATGTAAAAATGAGGACAATGCCAGCATTTCATATTGTTCTTTGCTGTTTCTTAAAAATCTATTTCTGCTTGATGTTGAATGACCATGTTTCAGAGGAGCGGAATGTCCTCTTGCTTACGGCACGCAACGATTGTATATTTTACCGCTTCAGCTTAGGATTCATGATCAATTATACTTACTGTCATTGTTATCAGAGTTGATGTTGTTGCATATGCACTATGTTGAGGAAAATATATACAGAAAAAAACTGCTTGCTGTGATGCAGTAATCAAATTGAAATGCTTTTTATAAATTGCATTTTTTTTAATTATTTATTATTTATCTCATGGTTTCTTGTTAATATGCAGTGAGTTTCGTCTTTTCCACTGTGCCATTACCAGAGCCCATGTTGTGGAGGGCTTTGTTGCATTATAGTATTACTTGATTGTTATTTATTTATCAACATATACTTGTCATGAAGACATTAATTTGCTGAGATTTAAGATTAAATAAAAGTCTGTTGGATGGTGAACATGTCTTTTATAAATGAATCTTTATGATTAATAATACTAATAATACATATTTCTTGCTATGAGCAAAAATATTAATCATATATTAAATTAAAAATATAGATATTATATATAATTAATAATATATAATTTATTTATAATAAATGTATAATTTCTTCATATATAATTTTGTAAATTATATTATATATATATAATATAATATATAATATAATAAATTTGCTAATAGCAAGAATTATGAGTACATTGTGTCTGTATATATTCCATGTTCCCCCATATATACATATATATATAGAGAGAGAGATTAATCATGATTAATTACATCTAAGTTAAAATATTTTATATATACATAATATATGTAGTATATATCCATATATATATATATATATATATATATATATATATATATGCACATATATTATATAAATAAAAACTTTTATCTAGATGCGATTAATCGATTTGAAAGCATTAACACACGCACACACACACACACACACACACACACATATATATATATATACACACACACACACACACACACACACATATATATATATATATATACTAAATGGACAAAAGTATCGTGACACACCACTTTTTTATTTTTATTCAGGTTTTTCATTCAATCCATTGCCACGTTTATAAAATCAAGCACTTAGCCATGCAGTCTGCCTTTACAAACATTTTTGAAAAAAACTGGTCGTTCTGAAGAGCTCATTGAATTCAACTGTGGTTCTGTGATAGGATGCCACCTTTGCAATAATTCAATTCATGAAATTTCATCCCTGATAGATAGGTTTGGCTAGGCCCCTTACTTTCAGTGAGGGGAAATCTTAATGCTTCAGCATTCAATGACATTTTGGACAATACTATGTTTCCAACCTTGTGGGAACAGTTTGGGGAAGGGCTATGGAGGTAATATGATGCCACAAAGAATCGCATGCGCAGGGTCAGATTTGTGAAGGTGTACATAAGATTGAGAGCGTAAATTAAATTTGCGTGTGCAAGAGAAGATTTGTAAAGGTTTACCAAAACCTACAGTTTGCCAAAACTGTAAGCGCAGCTAAAAGAAAGACGCAACTGTACAAACCAGGTTATTTTGGGAACTTTTTTGCCGCATATACACAAGTCATTTAGACATTTGCAACAGTTTATTTTTTTACACAAATGTTGATCTTACGCGATCAATGTGTTTAGCAGTTCCTGACTCTGCTGTTTTCAGTTGCAAATTGCTGTTCACAGGCTTGCAATGCTTTTGGCCGTATTTGTGTGAAAAAAACGTGCCAAAAGTGTAAGCGCGGAAAAATGGAAGTCAGAAGAATACAGATCCAATTTATTTTGCGTAAGCATGAAGCTGCAGTTTCACAATACATGAATTACACTTACGAATAACAGAGAAATGCTGCAAATATTTACACTAAGAAAAAGAAAGTCGATTTACACCTTTACAAATCTTCTCCTGCACATGCAAATTTCATTTATGCTTACAATCTTATGTATCCTACACTTTCACAAATCTTACCCTGCGCATGTGATTCTTTATGGCATCATATTATCTTCATAAAGGCCCTTTTCTATTCTACAGGGTGGTCCATTTATATGGATACACCGTAATAACATGGGAATGGTTGGTGATATTAAAGTCCTGTTTGTGGCACATTAGTATATGTGAGGGGGCAAACTCCTCAAGATGGGTGGTGACCATGACATATACTAATGTGCCACAAAAAGGACTTTAATATCACCAACCATTCCCATGTTATTACGGTGTATCCATATAAATGGCCCACCCTGTAGAATGACTGTGCCCCAGTACACAAAGGCAAAGCAAGGTCCATAAAGACATGATTGGATGAGTTTGGTATGGAAGAATTTGACTGGCCCACACAGACCACTGATCTCAACCACATCAAACACCTTTGGGATGAACTAGAACGGAGATTGCGAGAGAGGTCTTCTCATTCAACTTCGGTGCCTGACCTCACAAATGCGCTACTGGATGAATGGGCAAAATTTCCCACAGAAATACTCCAAAATCTTGTGGAGGCTTTCCCAGAAGAGTGGAAGCTGTTGCTGAAAAGGGGGGAACAACACCACATTAATACTCCATAATATATATGTACACACAAAAATTACACTAATTTACATATTCCACATTTTTAAGACTTAAAGGTTTAAAACTTGTAAGCCATTTTGTGTTACAGAAGAAAACATTGACCTAATAAAATAGCCCCAATTCAAACAGCTTCGCTGTAGGCCGTTACAGGGGGCGGGGCTAACTCGCTTGACAGACGTTGATTTGGACCAATCAGTCAACGAAAGACACTCCTCGCGAGGGTGAGCAGCCATTGTCAATCCACAACAAGCAAGAAAGAGGAAGAGGACAGTCGTGCTGCGAGACAACAGAGGAAATTATGATTTGTTGAAAAATAATTTCAGGTTAACTGTTATAGATGTAATAGTCCGTAGCGATTACTTTATATTTTGTGCACCTTATCGCGGGGACTCAGCTTGGTAAGTGTTTTGCTCGTTGACAGCTCGTTCAAGAGCTAGCTCAAGAGCTAATAAGCTTATCATTATAACAAGACACATAGCCTACATCATGCTCACTGGTCAGATTCTGTTCATGTGTTTCCCTTTAACTGTCAGTTGTCAATTTGTAAATGACTAGTGAATGGTGGGAAACAAATTTGGTGTGGTCTAGACGAGGATTAGCGAGATCTCTCAGCTGGAGTTAAGATCTTACTGAATGTGTTGACCTAATTCTGTCCATTTCCTCTGATATCAGTACAGAAACACATCTGTGGCCTCCCCAGTGGAGTGGACTGATATTCACAATCACAACCCTCGAGGCTATTGCTAAACGGGTGTTATTCACTGTTTTTAGGGATATGTTTTTAGACCCAGTGAGATCGATCATCGGATGCTCTTTGACGGATGCTAAATGCATTGCTTTATGTACGTTATTAGATATTATGTTTCTGCCTCTTTCTGTAAGTTTTCTTTGTTACATGTGCTCTGGAATAGTTTCAATGGTTGTTGTCATATCATGAGGTGTGCACACTTAATGTTGTAATGTCACCTTGTTCATGCATATCTTTGAAGATGTGTCACAACATTTATTGGTTTATTTTGCCCTCATAAAGTTTTATGTCTGTTGTACATATGTGAAATCTTGTGAGCAATCACCAGATATTGTTTTGATGTTATACTTTGGCTTTGAAACAAATAGAAAAAAATATATATTCTAACTCATTTACTCTTTAAGTAAATAAAATTTAGGCTATTCGTTCTATATTTAGAAGGGCTGGAGCTGTCAAGCTTCGAAATGTTAAAGAGCATTATTAAAGTATCCATATTCACTTCTGTGCTGTATTCCTTTGAAGCCATATGGTCATTTTAAAATCATATGAACAGATGCTATTCACTGAAAAATGTGTCCTCCAATGGGCTGTTAACTGCTCTAGTTGAACTTCACAACTCGATCACTCCCATTTATGAACAAAGTGTTCAGACCAGTTTTGTGAACTAGATCAACTAATAAAGGACAATTTGTTCACAAATTGGACATTCTTTCATGAACACTCGTGATGCCAAAGAGAGCTAGGGGAGTTTTTTTTTATCAAAAATGTCCTAAATTTTGGTCTGTTCCTCACACAAAGCTACTGTATGGCTTTAGAGTTCTAGGAATATCGTAGGCTACGTGATTCTTGTGGATCGCATTTGTGCTGCTTTGAAAAATTTGTTGGTTGACAGCCCCAGTCCTCAAACGAGAATATTCTTTAGAAACTCTCCTTGTTTGTTCCATAGATGTAAGCAAATCATACAGGTTTGGATTGACATGAGGGTGAATAAACAATTATAAAGTACTCAAGTTTGAAATTCTGTCTGCTCTCTATTTGTGTTCTTTATATTTTTAGGCAATAAATAAGCAGTATTTGATTTCTACTCCCCGATGTCTGCTGAGGCATCTGGTTCATCTGGTGGGAATGTGGTGACTGTATCCGGTTCTGGCCCATCGTTCTCCAGCCATGTTGGGGAAGGAAAGGCTGACAGGAGCCTGGCGGGGAGTAAGTATGTGAAGCTCAATGTGGGGGGAACTCTCCACTACACCACCGTCCAGACGCTCAGCAAGGAGGACAGTCTGCTCAGGAGTATCTGTGATGGGAGCACTGAGGTCTCCATAGACTCTGAGGGTAAGAAAAAGCATGAGAATGTGTTGTACACAACCTTTCAAAAGAGTTTTTTTTTTTTGGTGTGTTTTTGAAAGAAGTCTCTTAACCAAGAACAATAATTATAACTATATTAGCGCCCACACCAGCGGACGGATATTGTTCTGTTTATTTTAAGCACGTGCTGCAGTTTAGTTGACTCGAGCTCTTAAAGCAGAATGAATTCTGATCGGCTGTCAATGTTTTGATCATTTATCAGCTTGACAAAATCATTCTGAAAGTGATTCCAACGATATTGTTTCTCTGTGCCATTATTGTTATAGTTGTGGTGGGGAGTCGGGACTCTACTATTTATTTTTTTTTTTTTTTTAACTATATCTTTATTGTTATCATTATAGTTATCGCCCTTAGTGTTAACGGGCCTTTATGCTCATTGCTCACCAATAGATATATTTTGTAGCATTATAAATGTCTTTACTGTCACTTTATTTCTTCAAAAGAAACTAGAACAGATGTATATACGGTATAATGTGTGTTCACTCATCTTTTAAGGCTGGGTGGTGCTAGACCGATGTGGGAGACACTTTTCCCTGGTGCTGAACTTCCTGCGGGACGGGACAGTTCCTTTGCCGGAGAGCACACGGGAGCTGGAGGAAGTGTTGAAAGAGGCGCAATACTACAGGCTCCAGGGTCTTGTACAGCACTGCCTCACCACATTACAGGTTAGGGGATCCACTGGGCTTGTGTTTCTGTCCCTTTAGTGTTGGCTCAAAGAAGCCTATGTCTGCATAGAATTGAAATGCTTCTTTGAGCCAAGGAAGGTGTTTGACAGATGTTGACACTTACTATGGCTTTTTTGATGTTGATGCAGAAACGCAGGGATGTCTGCAGGGGTTGTCACATTCCTATGATCACTTCAGCCAAAGAGGAACAGAGAATGATAGCCACCTGTAGGAAGGTGAGATAACAGAGGCTTAATATTTACTTCTCCTCTGACAAAAATAACACATGAAAAATGTGATCTCTTAGGGCTGGAATACACTATACTGCTTTTGCCCAGATTTGCTGTCTAGAGGAGTCAATGCTCGTTGCTAAAAGTCCGAGACAGTCTGCAGATTATGGACAGTCAGACTGATTTTAAAGAAAATCACGTAGTGTACCATGGGCACACGCACAGACCATCCTCCAGTCAGAGGATATCAGAAATATTTGTTTTTTGTTTTTGTTTTTTTGACATATTTTTATCATTTGTCATGCGTCTCCTAGCAATGAGGCGCATGTTTCTGTGCGAGTTTGTTGCGTTCAGTAACCATTTACAGAGTTACCAAATGCATGATGCCTAGTGTTTTAGATCCGTTCTGATTTAAAACCATTGTTTTTTCATGCGCTAATTAATTTCGATATTTTGGGCTATTTTACTTGACTAGAGAACTCGAGGACAGAAAACCTCCATAATATACACATTATTTTATTACTCTTTATCGATTTACATCTGTAGATTTCAATTACAATACATATATTTAAGGCCATTTTCTCAAAATGAGTTTTATTTTCCCTCATGCACTGAGCCAGAAATCTCCACTTATAAGTCGGACTTATATACACCAAACTTTCTTGATTTATTCCTATCTATATTCTGAAGGATTTTACAGAGGGGTTTGTTCATATATCATTTGCCTGATTTATATATCATTTTATTCCTAAAAACATGGTGATTTTCTTTATTCTGCCTGTTGACAGTACTTTCTGATTTATGGAGTAATAAAAAAGAGAGCCAAAAACCTTTAACTCTTATGTGGCAAAAAAAATGAAATTTTCTTTTTGAACCTGGCTTTATCCAATGTTCAGATTTCTGTTCTGGAAATGTATGCAAATTAGAGCATATTGAATTGGAAAATGCATAATTTGTATATTTAAGCATAACATTTCAGAAAACTTGTAATACAAAACATTTTCTTAATCATGGTGTCGTGTATTCTGGCCTTTAAGGATCCAAATAAAACCCTTCTACTGTGTACAGTATGGGCGTACACTATGGAGGAAAAAAGTGGTCTTTGTTTCATGAATAATCTTTTCCTCATTGCAGCCAGTGGTGAAACTGCAGAATAACAGAGGGAACAATAAATACTCCTATACCAGGTACATTCAGCCCTCATTCTCACTCCTTCTGCTATTTCAAAAAGAACAGTGTTTACTCTGAGCATACCACCTTCTCGTTTCAGAAAGCATATGAGCCATAATGTGATTGTGACTTATATTCTAAATAAATAATTGTTGTCACACGCACACCTCACTTTCTGGCAAAATCATATAGCTCAATGAAACCTTGTAATTATGCCTGGTGGCTATAGGAAAGAAAAATCCAAAATGATTTTAAAACACATAACTGTTCCTGTAAATCAAACAGTAGAGCATGGCACTAGCAAAACCAAGGTCGTGGGTTCGATTTCCAGGGAATGCATGAATTATAAAAATGTATAGCTTGAATACAATGTAAGTCTCTTTGGATCAAAGCATCTGCCAATTTCAGAAATGTAAATGTGAGTGAGAGGTTTCTTTTTCTATATAAAATGACCCTTTGTTCCCTCAGTAACTCGGATGATAACCTTCTGAAGAACATCGAGCTGTTCGATAAGCTGGGGCTGCGCTTTAATGGCAGAGTGCTGTTTATTAAAGATGTGTTGGGAGATGAGATATGCTGCTGGTCTTTCTATGGCGAGGGACGCAAGATTGCCGAAGTCTGCTGCACCTCCATTGTTTATGCCACTGAGAAGAAGCAGACCAAAGTGAGCAATGGGAATTAAACTCTCTTTTCTGTGTGCATATATGTCTGTTTTCTCACTCTCTTTTTTCATCTGTTCAAATAGGTTGAGTTTCCAGAAGCTCGTATCTTTGAGGAGACACTCAACATTTTGATCTATGAAAATGGGCGAGGTTCGGGAGGCATGGCCCTGCTGGAGTCAGGGGGCGTCTCGTCACCAGGTGTGGGCCAGTCGGAGGAGGAAGGGGCGGGTGTAGGGGGCGGGGATAGGCGGGTGAGGCGTATCCATGTTCGGAGGCATATCATGCATGATGAAAGGGGTCACGGACAGCAGACTGTCTACAAAGACTGAATCAGAATGGTACAAAGATGTTCTGAATCATGCATGTGAAAAATGGAAAGATTGGTTGAGAAAAGAAGGACAACTTTGGTATGTTTAATACTGCACTGAAATGGGAGGGGTGGGGGCTAGTTTAGAAATAATACTGAAGTTGCCACAGTGTGGCACAGTTTTTTTTCTTTTTTTTTCTGTGAGATAAATTTACATTTATCTTTTTTCATTTTTTTTGTTAAATTTAATTTATTGTTCAGTTAATTTATTGTCCAGAATTTCCACTTTTTCAAGTTTCAATGTGATATAAGTTGTGTTTTTTTTATGTTCTAATTTGTTTGAATGGGCCATGTGAAAGTTTATCTTTCAGTGTTTAATAGTAAACTGTGATGTATGCTGACTTGAGGTGTTGAGAATGATGAGAGGTACGTGGAGGCGTCATGTTGCATAGGACTGTCAGATCTTCTGGGAAACTGACCAAATTTGCGCAGCTTGTTGTTGCAGCCATTGATAGCAGGGGGTCCAGTTTTAAACATCCTTTTTGTAACACAAATAGAAAGCGTAACAAGTAAATAATTTTACACAACTGTGCCTCACGATTGGTATGTAAAATTTGGATGGGCATGTTAAACAATATTTCTAAAACTAATATTGTTATTGTTTAAAAAGACGATGATCACTGTAGTTTCTAACATGATATCACTGAATACACTCTAAAACAGCAGTGGGTTAGACGCATCAGTAGGATTGAAATACTTCCAGCACTAAACGATGTTATAATTTTATTCTAAATCATTTCTAGACAAAGATGGCGCCTGGCATGACGACAGTAGTTACCACTAAGTTACAAACCACTTCACAAAACGATGTTTTATTGACCAATGTTAGCCATAAATGTATGCACTCACTGTCCTAGACCAAAAAACACCTGCCAATTAAATTAGTATGTGGAATGCCGTCCAAAAATTGTCTTGGAATTTTAATCAAATTGAATTAATATTCCATTAACATTTTCAATAAAAATGCTTTTTGGTAAAAAGCCTTGTGGTTTTGAAGTTATTTTGGTTTTGTCTTAAAAAAAAATATTCCAAAGAATTACACCTTAAAAAAACACAGTCGATCATAATAGAGTGCTAAAATGACCTATTCAAACCAAATAAAGGATGAAAATAATAAATATGCGAATATTAAATTACTTATTAATAAGTAAACATTTAAAAGAAAACGCTAAATCAACCATAAAAAAGTATCTGTTGAAGTTTTAAAGACGTAAATTCTCTAACCTAAAATATTTTAATTAGCGTATTTATAAGAGAATTCATGAAAGAAAAAGTATTAGCGGACACAACAAACGTTTTGACCAACTGTATGATGTTGTAAATAATACGTAAGCGCGTCCGTCGGAAATTGTGCGTGATGACGTAAAGCAACGTAGCCGAGCACAGCAAAGCGCGCCAAGGAAGGGTGTCGCGCTAAGTACGCACAGTACGCAGTGGTGTAAAAAGTGGCGCAAATGTGTAAAAAAAAAAAAAACATGGCCAAAGAAGAGGACGTGATACGAGAGTTCGTTGTGAGAGAACTGCACAAGTGTTCGGATCTCAGGTAAACTGCGGGTTGAAAGAAATGTCGAAATGCTGTTAAAACGGAGGTTATCATCATTGAATGTCAAAGAACGTTATGTTATGTGGAAGTCAGGGCTGAATCATAAACTCGTTAAATGAGAAATATCGCACGCATGTCAGGTCTCACTTCGGTTTCTAGCTAGTGAGTGATATCAAGGGAGAAAGGAACGGATTAGGAAGATACTAAAGGGTTGGTTAGTGTTGGATTCTTGTATGAAGACGGTCACATCACACGAGAAGCGCTTCAATCTGTATTTGTCAAGTAAAACACGATCGGGGACTCTACAATGATGTGTGACGCAGCTTACGTAAAAGCATGGACAAGCCACTATGCTAAGCTTCTGTTTGGTTGTGTACAAAATATGTGGTGTTAAGTCATGTGACATTTTGCACGGATTTTTTTATTGGTCCGTCAGAATTACATTTGCATGTCTAATTTACTGTTGCTCTTCAACCTTTCAAGTACACTGACTTTAGGCATTTTGCGGAGGAGATTCCTGGAGAAGGTGGGTAGAGAGTCGCTCAGCACCAAGGACAGACAGTTGATGAAGAAAATAGTCGAGGAGGAACTTTTGAAGATGCAGGTGAGCAAGAGACAGTAAAGTCGTGTGGTCATGATCATGCATCTGTCCGAAAACGACCCTTTGCTAAGCTCCACCCTTTGATTATTGATTATTAACTCCAATACACTTTACTGAAAGTCTAAAATAATCGTTGTTTCTAAAGAAATAAGGTTATATTCATGTTTAACATAAGTGAGTGTTGCAGAGGTCTTTGAGCATTGCAATTATTGGTGAAAACTGCTCATAAAGTGGTTACAATTGATTGGAGATTATTTTTTCATGGACAGGATTGAATTGTAACATTGCAAAACATTTAATATTTTTATCGGTATGTTTTCCTTAAAATAAATTAAGTTACACATAGGGGTGGGCTATATGACAAAGCTTATATTTCAATATGAGTCATTTTATTTCACAATAACAATATATATCACAATATAGTCATTTTTGCTTTAACAATATGTAAGAATTTTGTATCAAAAAATCCAAAAACCACTTGCACAGTGTTATATATTTCCTTCAATTGATAACTTCCATTATCCTAAATGTTTCCAAGAATTAGTAAATTCAGAGAAATTCACAATTTTAAAAAGTGCCCGTCCCTGTTCACTTGTCGCATGTCAATGACGTAATAACCGCATTATCCCTGGTTTCCGCTTGTACTGCCATATTAACCGTGGGGACAGATGTGGACGACTGCGTAGTGCTTAACGTCTAGCGGCACACTGTTGTTTCGTTCAAACATTATGGACCATGGCAAGCTGACTTTGGGACAGAAGGAAAACTAAAATGAGGATCAACATCAGCGTGACGTTTTCAATGCCGCGACTAACTTGGACTTGACAGAGACGCCGCTCTTGCATGTACTTTATTAGACAGTTGAGCAAATGTACATAAAACAAATCAATGTTATATAGCTCAACATGATGAAATGTTAGAATATGATCAGTATGTTATTGTAATGTTGATCTAGCTTACTGCTAGTCTCATACAGCCAACAAACTAACACATAGAATAACATTATAACTTTCAACTCACTCAAATGCCACTTATCACTGCATCATCAACCTACGCCTTTGTTATTGTAAGAGGTTAGCGACCCCTAGCGGTGAATTTAAAAACAACAACATATTTTAGCTTTAAATAAGGTTTTTATGATAGCAAAATTTCATAATTCTTGTCACCAATTTCAATATCACAAAGCAACTAACTCTAGCCTAAGTAAAAAAATAAACAAAAACCTCAAGCTTACTGAAGACAAACAGTGATGAAATAACAAAGAAAAGAAAACAAATTACAGTACAAGCAAAAAGGCATCAAACTACAATAGAACAAACGCAAATGAAATAGACCTACCTGAAAAACTTCAAGCACTAGAAATAAGAACTACATAAATTGTACATAAAAGTACATACAATTACAAAAAAAAGTTCAGTATGAATTAAATAAATTTACATTTATTCTTATTATAATTACAGACCATTTATTTTTTTTTCTTTTGTTGTTTGATAGTTAACATTTATGACAGCAGGTTTATTAGGTTGCCGTCACTTTAAGATCAAATGCACTGATGCCTTAATAATACTTATACACGTACGGTTTCTTTCTCAATTGTTCTTGTTCATTTAAGACATAAACAAATATGTTTATGAGAATACTCGCAAAGACGGGCATTTTGACACATAAGTAATAACGGTGTATTTAACCGTTTAAGCCCAATAAGACGCCAAAAAGAACTCGGTTCAGTACTCGTGCGCGCTCTATGGCTTCACCACTCTAATCCGATTTTTGTGCATATCCGATTTAAATCCAATCAGATTTAGCAAGTGTGGATGGCAAAAATCACATGAAATGCAATTTTTACAAATCCGTTTCAAGCTACATTACATTCGTTTTTGCCGGGTTTGAAATCCTATTCAAATCTCATTTCTGGAAATCTGTTTCAGTCTGACCGCTTTGAATGGATTTTGCGTGGTTTATGTAATTTTCTCATGCCACTTAAAACGTAAACATCAGACGTTGTTATAGGAAACATGCTGAAAGTCGCTGCAGAAATGAGGTTGTGTTGTTGCAAAGTGCTGGACGAGCAGAAAATGACTATAACAGACACGTGTTTTGAAACCGGCGGAGACGACAACACAGAATGAAGCCGCTCATACCAGCCTCCTACGTTTCTGCCGCTGCATCATAAGACGCAGTAGTCCAGCGCGACGGCTACACATTGAGATGAGATGTCATGTTGTCTATTGCAAACCCCTCTATGTTGGGCTTGTTGTTGTTTTTGGCGTATACCTGCCAACAATTATTAGGCAACTATTGCCTTTGCAATAGAAATCAACGCAGGTAAAGAGCGGGATGGACACACAAATCGGATCTGAACAGTTGCGATACACAGTCAGTAATTTTAGATCAGATTCCAATCGGATGCATAAATAATCGGGTTTGGACTGACAGTGAGAACGTAGCCTATGAGCAGTGGCTTTATGTGTGTGTGCTCAGAAACAGTTTCTCAGACAGTGTGCGTATATACTAGCCTGGCAACTAAGCCAGACCTACATCAAGATGTTAGGTCTGGCAACTCATCATTGGCACGGCTCAATCCGAGGGGCGGGATAAACGATTGTCTCTCAAAATCCCTCTGCATGCAATAGGATAGCGCTACAACCAATCAGAGCAACGAAGAGTTAGAGGCTAGTTGGTATATTAAACTTTTGCTGTATCCAGTCGGCAAAACTCCGAACACATCTTCCTTTTTTTAAAAAGGACTTAAGTGCCGTTCTTTGCTCTTTTCTCAAAGAAAAACTTAACTCCAAGTCCTCCAGAGTCGCGGCCAAAGCCGATTCGAAAGACTGTTCTCCAGCAGCTCCGCCATTCTTTGTTTTCAAGTAGCAGGGAACCGTCGCAACTCTTTCGTCATTATGTTAAGCCCACCCCCCCCTACTCTATACACGATGTGACTGGCCTGACCTGAGTTTGGTTTTTCCAGCTCGAAAGTCAACGGAGAGTTGCTAGACTACACCGGCTGCTAAATAAATGTTGCTGCCGTGAGGGTGCGTCTAGATTTCTAGGCTACGTATATACCTAAATTAGTTGTCTTTCACTGCCATTGACCTTCAGTGGTTTAAAATCACTTATCAATGCTTAATAAAGCTTAATCCACAATGCTTAAAAACATCTGCAAATGACATGTTTGGCAACGTCACATGAGCATAGCCGTAATCGAGATTTTAGTCAAAAATCTCTAGCGGCTTATTGTCTCTACTGGTATATCATCCACCCCTAGTTATACAGTAACATTATTAAAACTTTTTAAATCAAACATTACTTTGATAATCTCTTCTAAAATCTGAATGAATACACATAATAAACGTAAATTATTGACATTTACGTTCCTTAAGTCAGTTAAAGATGCTTTAGCGTTTATTTGGGAATGAAGATGGACGCAGTTTAAACCACAGTATGCACTTCTCAATATTTAATTGTAAGTGTCTCAACCACAACGTTTGGCCAAACTTTCCAAACACCCAAAAAGAGAAAAGAACATAAGCTTGTCTGATAATGTGGTGTACATCAACAGTGTGATTTGTCAGTAACATTTTAAAGTTGAGGCTTAGAAAAGGTAATCTATCTTTTCAGGCCAGCAGTGATGATGAGCCTCTTATTAAAAGTGTGAATCCGTCAAAGAGCCAGAACAAAAGGAAAAGGGAGGATGATGACAACGATGATGGAGGGGATGAAGAGAATAAAATGGTGGGAAAGACAAAGAGATCACGGCTAGAGGAGTCTTCTCCAGGTATCTGTCTAGTACTTGTGGAGTTTGTCCTTGATTTATTTCCTCATGTTGCGTGATTAACTTTATAATCTCTCTTTTCCAGATTCCCCTGACTCTGGAATAGAGAAGGCTATGAACGAGGGAGGGCAAAAAGAGGAAGAAGCCGGAAGTGATAAAGACACGGGTGAAGACAGTGAGGAGGAGCAAGAGAAAAAGAGCATTAAAAGAAAACCACAGAATAAGAGACGGGGCAAACAAGAAGAGGACAATGACAAGAAAAAGAAAACGAAGAAGAAAGTGAAGGTGATGGATAGGGATGAAGATGAGTTGATGGATTCTGATGAGGAGGGGGCCAGGCAAAAACCACCATTGAAACAAAAGAAAAAGAAAGAGGATTCAGACAGTGAGGAGGAAACCAGTGATAAACCAGCAAAAAGTGAGTCTGCGAGTGATTCTGAGGATGAAAAAGTGAAGAGCAAAGCGAAGACACAGAGCAAAAGAAAAGATATCAGAAAAAAGAAGCCGGTCGAGAGCGATATTGTGAAAGAAGTGCAGAGGGAAGTGTTTGGGAGCAGCTCTGAAAGTGAGGAAGAGAAAAACGAGAGCGCTGAAACAAAAAACAAGAGCAACTCTGAAAATGAAAGCACTGGAGACAGTGAACTGGAGACAGATAAAAGAAACGATGCTGCTGCTTTATCATCTAAAGAGACCGAGAAAAATGGTAAGAATCCCTCAGAGGTTAAAGTGGGCGCACGTTTAAATCTCTCTACTTACATAGTTCATCTCTTCTTTTCTTTATAGAGGAGAAATTAAAGGGCAGTCAGAAGGAATCGGCAGAGGACTCAGACTCCTCGTCTCTTACCTCGCTGGAGGACGAGGAGGAGCGAGAGAAGGGCAAGAAGGAAGAGGAAAAAAGCGTGAAGAAGAAAAAACGCAGTGAGGATAGGGAGAACACAACCAGAGGAAAGGCAAGATTAATTTGAGAACTCAAAAAAAAAATAACACACACAACTTTTTTTCACCCCTGTGTTTTATTTAAGGAATATCAAACAAGCAAGAGTGCTTTTATTCTGAATAGCAGCAGACAGAAATATTTTGTAAGATTATAAATGTCCTTAGTGTTTCAAATGAGTGCTGTTCTATAGAACTTTCTATTCATCAAAGAATTCTAAAAAAAATGTATAACGTTTTCTACAAAATATTAAGCAGCGCTACTGTTTTCTGCATTAAGTTTTTCTTAAATTCAGCTTTGCCATTACAGTAATACATTTTAAAATATATTCAAATATAAATTGTAATAATATTTCACAATAGTACTGTTTTTGACTGTATTTTTGATCAAATAAATGCAGCCTTGTTGAGCATAAGATACTTTTTTCAGATACATTAAAAAGACTTATCGACCTCAAACCTTTGAACAATAGTTCTGGTTTGGGTCAAAAATGCTCCAGATATTTAAAATGTTGGATAAAATACCCTGTAATGAATTTTGTCATCTTACGACAATTTACATATTTCACAATATTCTATTCTTGGCTAAGTATGGAAGCTTGTTTCCACCACGGAATAAAAAAATAAATAGAAAGGTAATTGCGACTTTTTATCTCACAATTCTGAAATTTTTCTCAGAATTGCGAGATATAAACTCGCAGCTGTTTGTATTGGGATCATACAGATACTGTCAAATAAAATTCCAGGACTTTCGAGGACTTTTAAAGCACCGCTTTTTGGGTTTTCAAGGACCACAATCAGAAATCTTGCTTATCAAACACTATCTTTATTATCTTTTAAATTCTAAAAAAGTATACTAAAATATACTAATAAAACAAAATGGTACAAATAAACTGCAGAGCATGCAAATTGTATGCAGTGACTGTTGCAACTTTAAGTGTGGGAACAAAGCCCTTGAGTTTTCAGTGCATAGAAGAGCAAATAGAAAGTGGGCATAAACTTCTTATATGATTCTTATTTAAAGATGTAATAACAGATGAAAACAAAGGATTTCATTTGTTAAACGTAATGCATTTCAATGTAGCTAACTACAAAGTTTATTATATTGCAATCTAATGACTTCTTTGCACTAAAAATATACATTTAAGGATTTTTTTTATGACTTACTTTTATTACAGATATAAGGTATCTATAATACAACTTATTTATTAATATATATTAAATACAAAGTTTATGATGCTATTTTTGTTCAATAAATAATATTTGGTATTGAGAAATTTGGTATTGTCTGATGGGGGTTTATCAACGACTTCTGTGCAGGTCACAATGTTCCGCCAGTAGGTGGCAGCAAAGGACTGACTTCAAGAGTGTGTTAGTAGACCGTTCATAAAAAAAAATACTGATTCATTCTGGAACAA
Source organism: Scardinius erythrophthalmus (assembly GCF_964197995.2). Taxonomy (NCBI): domain Eukaryota; kingdom Metazoa; phylum Chordata; class Actinopteri; order Cypriniformes; family Leuciscidae; genus Scardinius; species Scardinius erythrophthalmus. The sequence continues at coordinate 47,872 of NW_028296315.1, forward strand.
AGCAAGGCTGTAAACAAGGAAATAATTTTAACTTTGAACAACACCTTATAAGGCGCAACCGACAAGCAAAGCTGCTCCGGGGTGAATCTGAATCTGACGCTTTACTTCAAAGAGATCAAACCACTGACCAGAGCTGTCAGTCATGTGAAATCCACTTAATCATTGAAAGGATACTATGACAAATATATTGCTTTCCTCGTTCAAACTGATTTTTTTCTCCTCATGGATATATGACTGACCTGAAGAATGAAAGCTGTATCATATACTTGGAAATGCATGAGCAATATCCTGCTTATAGCCATACGAAATCACTCTATATATCATATGGGTGCAGCGTTAATTTTGAGTGAAAATATTGTATGTGTTAGACAAAATTCATATATATAGTCTTTCAATAATTCAAGCACTTTAAGTACCTTTTCATAAATAGAACCTCGTCTGTTTTCAAGGGGTTTCCAGGGCTTAAATTTCAGAAGTCAAATTCAAGTACTTCAAGCACCTTGCACGAATCCTGGTGTAATAAAGTCAGAATTGCGAGGTTTAAAGTCGCAGTTGCAAAAAAAGTCAGTCGTGAACTGACTTTTTTCCCATCAGAAACAGACTTGATATCTCACAATTCTGACTTTATTACACCAGGATTCGTGCAAGGTGCTTGAAGTACTTGATTTGACTTCTGAAATTTAGTCAGAATTGTGAGTTTATATCTCACAAATATTATTGTATTTCTCGCAATTGCAAATTTCTATCTCACAGTTGAAAGAATTGAGAAGTCAAAATAATGTTTTTTTTGTTCTGTGGCAGAAACAAGCTTCCATAGCTAAGTGTAGCTAGGTAATCAAGCAAAATCTAAAGTGTTTGTTTAGTGCCTTTACAGACACAGTAGTGACCTGTAGCTCTCATATGTCTGCATTAATTGTTTCTGAGGCGTAGTTTCTAGTTCTAAATGGATTTTGATGAAAAATACCTGTAAATACCAAACATTAAGAAATTACTCCCAACAACTGCAATGGCAGACAGCAATGGAAAGCCATGTAATCTAACACATAGAGATGTTTATTGTGTGTGATATTTTGTGGATTATTTAAAGCTACTTCTGTGTTTAATGTTTATTTGTAACAGCCAGAATTGCTCAGATTGAGAATGTATTTACATTTTATTGTATTTTACACCAAATGTGTGTTTATGAATGGTTAGAAAAATATTCCATAGAATAGTAAAAATAATTTTACCAAGAAATGATTAAATGGCTAAGATAGTGAAAATTATAACTGATTTGAATAATTTGTTCACCATCAGGATGAAGAGAATAAGGCTGTGTCCAGGCTGAAGCGCTACATCGCCCTCTGTGGTGTGAGACGGAACTACAAGAAGCTGTTAGACGGCTGCCGATCAGTAAAGGCGAAGGTGGCTGTGCTGAAAAAAGAGCTGGAGGAGCTGGGTGTGGAAGGTTAGTGTGCATGTGTGGACACACGGGGGAGCACGCACACAATCAACCCTCAATAAGACTGCTTTTTGTAGTCTTTTGGAACGGTTTATTTACTACACATACACAAACATGCGTGACGCTTGTGGTGTTGTCAGCGTCTCACTATGAGTTTCATCTTCAAATTTAATTTGATAATACTATTGTCAGGAACACAGAAACTCAAAGGTCTAATGAAAGAAATATATTAGTTTTGTACAGTATATGTGCTTCTCATAGTAGTAGGAACAATAATAATAGTTTAACTTTTTTTTTTAAGAAATATCAAACAATATACATTTTTTTGTTTGTTTTAACATAACAGTAAGCCTCTATTGTGTACCACTTTGCTAAAAAAATAGGGATTGTTACATTTTCATTTGATTAAATTTGAAACTGATGAAGTTTTAATGCATTCATTTCATTAACACTGTTTTTGATAATGCATTTTGTATTCAATCATAATACGCAGAATCCAGGAAAATTATTACAAAAAAAAAACATTTCATAAGGCCCTATTAATGTTTTATAAGTTTTGTGAATTCAATTGACTAGCCATGATTTGAGTATTAAAATGTAAATAAACCATTTTTAATAACAAATAAAATAAAATGGAAAACAGAATTTGGGAAAAAATAAAACCGATTTAATAGGGCCCTATAATTTTTGTACAAACACATTTATTACCCATGAAATGTGTCTCTCCCAGGTCAGCCCTCCATAGAGAAGTGTAAGAAAGCTCGACTAAAGAGAGAAGAAGCACAGGAACTGGCTGAGCTAGACCTCAGCAACATCATCACCACTCAGGGTAATGGCACTTGATTCTGTATCTCAAGGATTCCCATGTTTATGAATACCTTGAAATCAGGGAATTTTAAATTTGGGATTTTTACCCTGTTCAGCCCTAAACCTAATGAAATGACACTTTGTTCATCAGGTCGTCCCAAAAGGAGAGCAGCAGCAGCAGCGTGGCCTCCCGCACAAAATGCCTCTCCTCCCCCCTCTGCCTATAAACGTGTTGTGGTCTCGGACTCAGATAGTGGGGAAGACCACACAAACACAGGCCGCAAGAGAGGAGCACCCTGGGGCAACCTGCAAGGAATCATCAGTGATGACGGGGAGAGCGACTAGATGGCAAGTGCCTTGTACATACAATCGGTTCCAGCATTGCACCTGCTCTCTGTTTTACAACAAACTGTTTAAAAACCTGCTCTAATGAACCAGTCTGTTCTTTGGCAAAGGAATTTTATGTGTACATCCTCAAAAATTGTAGGATGTGTTTGGATTTTCCTTCCGATATGTTTGTTCTATACTTTAATTGGTTTTATAATTGCTAGTTTGTACTTTGAAGTATATTTAAGTGTTCCAAATGTGTAGAATGAGGTTCATGCAGCTTTGAAAATAAAATAATGTATATTGAATTTGTTTTACATTATCCATTCCTTCTCCCATGTCTTTTTTTGCGGACATGGTATACAATTTTTTTTTTTTAGAAATGTGCTTTGACTTAAAGGTGTATATTTCACAATGTAGACAAAAAAAAGAGCATTCCCACAATGAATTCCAGGGCTTGACATTAACTTTTTGAGGCACTTGTCCTTCGGACAAGTAAATTTATGTTTTACTTGTCCATGCACAAAAGTCACTTGTCCGGGTAAAGATTTATAATTTTATCGTTTATTTATTTTTTTGTGTTTTGTTAATGCAGAATTCGAACAAACCATTGAAAGCATCCAAACACTATCAATATTAATAAAATTCTGTTGAAACAGTAGAAAGGAACGTGTCCCAAGAACAGAGTTCCCCTTCAACAAGAAATAAGGATCTCCAGACTCCATAATACAAAGTAATACTTTGCACGCTGGTGTGCAGTGTATCAACCAGAGGAAGTGGTGACTCTTGTAGGTATGCTCAGTATTTGCAAGCTAGCTAGACTTACTGTATACTATAGGCCTACCTAAAATAATTTTGTAAACAGAGATGCACCGATTACAATTTTCTAGGCCGATTCCAGTTTTTCATTGAGTTTGACCTGCTGATACCGATTTATTATTTTTTTTCTAACCACTTTACAGCACACACAAATATTTATTTTTGATCTTTTCTTTAACCCTTTCACGCGTAAGTTTAAAATATTCTAACTGACACGACACCCCCACCCCCCAGAGTGATTTTTTTCAAGGCGAACGTTCCCTTTAATGTTTCCATGGCGACGCGTCACGCGATACACCGCAGTCACAATAATACTGTATGAATGACTGATGTGTCGCTTTTATTTCGCGTTTCCTTTTTTATTCAAAATATTCACAAACTTGCTTACCATGTCATCAATCATCCTATCTGATATTCTGATTCTCAAATACGTGTGAGTGAGTGTGTTTGGTTGTTTAAAAACCTTTATAAATAATCTTGATCTAAAACATGAGATGGGCGCCACAATGTTGTCCTGTCAGTCGGATTTACAGCACGTGAATTCATCAGTTTCTCCCGAAATAAATGCAAGAACGTGGCCGGTGAACTGAGAAGAATAGAGTAAACTTTATAGTTACTTCCACTATGTTTGTCTTATATGAATAACACATGTCGGCAAATTATATTTGAATAGATTGTTATTGCTGCTTCCACAGACATCAGTGTGTATTTTACAAACTCCAAATGTATTGTTTTACTCGTGCTTATGTGTATTTAAATATCTGAAACCTAAAATAACCATTATGAGGTTGAAAACACTGCTTAGTTGTGATATATGACAGCGCTGAACGCGTCCGACTCTGGCTCAGCGCCAGGCAACGCGCGAAAGCACAGTTTGAATCTGTCAGTTATGTGACGTCTCAAATCGGTAAAATTAAATCTGTAAAATTATAGACGTAATGAGTGGCACATAACGTGAAGTAACATGGCATTTTATTTTGTTTGAAATTTAACTTGTCCGGTGGGACAACTAATTTTCTCTTCCACTTGTCCTACAAAAAATCCACTTGTCCCGGACAAGCGGACAAGCCTTAATGTCGAGCCCTGAATTCTTGTATTCTTTATTTTGATTATACTGAGTCAGTGATTACATGTTTTTAAAGAGGGCATCTTGCTTATGTGAGCTCTATTACAGAAATTCAGATCCTGAGAAATGAAGTAGAATGGAGTCACTTTTTTTGTCTTTTTCATATTGATGACGACTCCAGAATCTTACCACTAATCAATATTGAAGTTTGTTAAAAAAATAAAAAGACCTGTCAGCTGTGACTATTAAATTACAGAGGCAGAAGATAAGAGTTATGATGGAGAATGTGACCGCAAGGGAAGAAGAGAGGAGGTTGTGTGTGAGCCACTCTCATTCAAGGGGAATGAGACAGACCCCAGCTGATTGCTGCTTATGTGAGAGTTGATCCAGTCTTGATATTCAGACACATTGATATGCAGACCAGAAGTGTTATCATAACGCTGCTTACTGACCAATAGATTCCAACGTCATTCTGCTGAGGCAAACAGTTTACATTTACAATAACACTGTCAACAACTGTAACAGAAGATAAAACAGGATTGCACTCACTATTTAGGTCTGTCTATGGAAGTGTCACTATACAATAGTGAAAAAGTTGCTCCAGGTTACTGTGGATTGATTAGGATGAAATGTGAAACTTAAGGCTGGTGTCTTGCTATATATTTATCTTATTGTTGTGTTGAGTCATTTGAAAATAGGTTTGAGCTCAATCCAGTGATCCAGCTTTCTGTACCTCCAGAGAATGGACTACCAGCAGCAGCCAGACAGACCGACTTAATGTAATCAAAGTCACTGAAGAAGAGAGCTGGAGCAATGCTATAATTCCATAATTTGCTAACATTTACAGAATAGGAAATTATTTTTGTCTAATGTGGGTTTGAGCCGTTTTGGTTCAGACATCCCAAGTAGGCCACAATGTCAGATGCAGAGACAATGCAAATAATCAGTCTTAATTTTACTATTATGAATCCACAGCTGCATATCCTATATGGTACTTATAACTAGCTCAAGGCACTACATACTTGAGTATGGACAGGGAAACAGACAAAATCCGGTCTTTATTGATTAGTCTCCCACTGAAGACAAGGCCTGTATAAATGCTGACTTGCCACGGCCAAGACACTACCGTCACATTCTTCCTCTCAGCAATCTTGGTGAGAGGAAGAATGAGGCTCGACCACATACTGATATGAGAAAAAAAGATATGGAAATTCCCTGTTTAAATGACTCACAAATAAAACATTCATAAGTTTGGGTTGTAACAACTTACCATCTATTTGAGAGAGACAGGTTGAGAAAGAGACAGTGACAACAATAGTCAAATAATTAGACTATTTACATTAGATTATTAAAGTTAACTTTTTTTGTGGCAACAAGTCAACATTTTTCAACTCAAAGGTGGCCAAGTAATAGAGATGAACAAAAAAGACAAAATATTTAGACAATGTAATGAAACTGCAATAATGATAAACTAGTTTGAGTAGCCTATAATTACTTTCAACTTTTTAAATTATAGTTCGTACTAACCCCACTTGTAAATTTTGAGGAACATTTTGTAATTTCACTTAGACAAAATAAAGTAAAAAAAGGTATTTCATCAGAAATAATAGTTTGTCTAGTCAAGTTAGCAGGCCCATTCAGTATTATCAACAGGCAAATTCAGCGGGCAAAACCGCATCATCTCTCTAGGAATTGTGCATTCGGGGATTTAGCGAGAGGAATTCCCCACACGGATTTCACCTCAGATTCAATGCGAAATTGCTACATTGATCGTAAGCTTCATGATTTCGAGTGACCTGAATTAGCATTGCTTCTCACCTCACTGCATTACTGATATTGACTCGCTGAAGTTATACTAATGTGACTGCCTCAATAACAAAGTTTAGATGAGATCTTTAGATGTTTAGATGCCAAGAAGGAGATCCAGCGCCCACGTTACAGCTGGCAATATTTCACTCTCCATTCATCTATGAATGTCTTCACAAAGCTAAGATAAGTGTCCTTTTTATGCTCATTGCTTAAAAGCTATCAGGTTATCGACAAAATGCTTGTTGCTAAAGGCTATCCAGGTATCAGCAACATGTGTTTCTTATAGAGCTGGTAAGTCCCGCCCAGGGTTCGAAATGACTTAGGACTCTTGGGGGGTCCCCTAAAATTTAATTATTAAATTATAAAAAATTCTGAAGACTACCTTGCTACACTATATACTGTAGGCAAAATTATATGGACCAATGTTGAAGGTGGGATAATGGTCTTGGGATGTTTTTCATGGTTTGGGCTAGGCCCAGTATTGTAGTGGTGTCTGGAGAAGTGGCTATAATTTAACAGGTAAACCTCTAACTCTGGAGCAACAAAGTTACAAGTTCTTTTTCTCTCCATGATGCAGGATTCTAAATTAAGAAAAATAATATTAGCTTCCTAGATAGCTTACCAAGCTCTCATGTATACTCATTCATGCTCAAATCACATTCACTTTAATCAACTCACAGTCCTGGTTATCTTTCGTAATCACTGACTGGAAAAGTAGGTTGTTATGCTAGCTTTGAATAACTTCTGCTATGGAAGCTTGTTTCCGCCACAGAATAAAACATTTTAAAAGAAAATTGCGACTTTTTATCTCACAATTGCGAGTTTACATCTCGCAATTCTGCCCACCCGTAAAACCCCAAGTGGACCTCCAGGTTGAAAAATCGTCAATGCAAGTGAATGGGAGAAAATAATTATTTTGTGGTCCCATTTGAATTGTGCCATGAATGTGAACATATGTTGTCTGTGAATTTTTTATATAACTTTTCATGTTACGAGTTTGACAGTTTATGGTATGATTCTTCGGCTAGCAGTTGTGGAAAAGACATAACGAGAAAGACTACATGTCGCCTATGTGACGTCACCCCATAAAGCTGACTTACCCGTGGTTTTCGCCAACCTCAACGATTTTGCCCTCTCCCTGAAAGAAGGCGGTGAAGTGCACCAAAGACACAGCCATGTTTAGCGGGATCCGTGAGCTAGTGTCCGTGTGCGAGTGCTGGTGACGTTTCAAACGCGGCGAAAGCAGCGAAGAGTTGTAGTCCACAAAGTGCTCTAACACAAGTCTAACCGTATCAAACTTCTACCCGCTAAATTGTAGCATTCTTTACACGAAAAGTTATATTAAAAATTCACAGACAACATATGTTCACATTCATGGCAAAATTCAAACGGGACCAGAAAATAAATATTTTCTCCCATTCACTTGCATTGACGATTTTTCAACCTAGAGGTCCAGGGGGATTAGCGGAAGGGGCGGGACTTACCAGCTCTATGGCTTATCTAGTTGTATTTAGTAACATGCTTGTTGCTAGGCTTTTGTGATCATATTGGCAATGTGCATTTCTTATCTGTTGTCATTGGCAACATGCTTGTCGCTGCTGTAATGACTGAGACAAGTCAGACACAAGTATTTGTTATAGTTTAACAAATGATATTTAGAACTCACTCTGGGGCCCCATCCCCCCAAACAGGGCAAGAAGGTCTTAGTTACCATGACCATGATCAGATAAGTTGGTTTTATGACTCTCAGCAATGTGAACAGGGCCTCTGCCACAAGACCTACAGATATTAGAACAGACTCTCCTGCATTAATTTATCGATGAACTGATGAATCGTCAAAATAACGATTCAATGATGCAAACTGAATTCAATTTAGCTGCAAAGCAGCTCTAGGGTCATAGTTCGGTTGAAAACAGGTCAGTATCGGCAACACGTTGTTACTGTATTTATCTATATCTAGTTGTTATTGGAATCAATCTGGTGTAATTGCCTACATGCTGTGCTAAGCTTATCTGGATATCATCAACATCGTTGTTAACGGGAACACACTTGTTGCTCAAGGCAATTGTTATCGATGCATGCTTACTTTAGGCTTTCTAGTATTATTGCCAACATACTGTAATTTTATCTGGGTATCAGCTTCATGCTTGTTCCTTAAGTCAGCCCAATAGTGTATTACATTGTTAAAGTTTATCTGGTTGTATTGGAAAAGTACGGAGCCCCTGGCGATATGTTATGCCCTAAATTTATACATGATTAACTAACTGTATTTTTCTATGTACATTTCTGAAATTCACTTTATGTAAAGCTGCTTTGAAACAATATATATTGTGAAAAGCGCTATACAAATAAATTTGAATTGAATTGAATAGATCTGTGGTTAATGAATGATGTGACATTAGAGTCTTTCCGGTAGAACTTGCGCTAGAGCTCCCATTTTTTTGCCCAGAACAGAACCATACCGCCAGTCCAAACTGTATGTTAATTGTCAATCATCTTTGACGATCGTGGTCCTGACAGAAAGACTGATGTCATCGTCCAGCTCAGTTCAGTTCTCATCATTTTTAGTAAATCATTTATATTTTTCTACATATTACCTTTTTATTTATTGTTGATTTTTTTCCCAGTTGGTGAGTTACACACAGTTGGGAGATACACACCAAAGAAAAAAGAGATGATAATGAGTATTTAATTTTCTTTCATTCAGACACATCATTTGTATTTTTTATATTTAAAGGAACCGTATGTAAGATTGTGGCCAAAACTGGTACTGCAATCACTTTCAAATTACTGTAGAGCGGCTCTAGTTACCACAGCTGCAGCTACAAACTGCAGCCTATGTTACTGTTGGATCCTGCCATAGACAGTAAAAGAAATGGACACGGCGACCCCATTGGATTCAACGGAGACAAGTGAAGTCAGTTAGAAGCACACACTTCCTGGGGGTCGACCGTACTGCACAGACTCAAACTGAGCTTGACGACGTAGATGTGACGTGAGCAACCCGTCTGTCTTCTAGTAGCTGTACCAAGAGAAATCTGAATCATTCCCTTCCGAAACTTGGAGAGACGGAGAGCGTGAGTATGAGGTGTCCATGAGCTAGGAGCAGGAGATACTTTTGCTAAGTACTCTGATTAATTACTTTGTCATTTTACCTCCACGTCCCCCCGATTGCCCGCGAGCTTCTCCTCCTGTCCATACGGTAATCTCTCTACTGTGCGACAGAGAGTCGCGTGGGTATGACACAATCGTTAGCCTATTTTTACAAAAATTGTTTCTACAGGGCCATAATGTAAGATACAAGGTAATGGAGCCTTTTATACATTTTCGTGTTTCTTTAGAAATAAATAATGGATAAATGGAGTCTTTAAACGCCTCAGATGTACAGTTATTCACTGTCAAAGTGACGCCAAAATGAATGGGAGTCAATGGAATGCTAACAGCAGGTGGGGGTCCGCTAATCAATGGTGGCGCCCGGGGAAGCTTAAAAAAAATATAAAACCCTGCCCCCCTGGATTCTGCAGCCTATCTGGCAACCTCGAGTCAGGGGGGAGGGGATACACCGCTCTACAGTAATTTGAAAGTGATTGCAGTACCAGTTTTGGCCACAATCTTACATACGGTTCCTTTAATTGAAATACATTTCTTACGTACGGTTCCTTTAAGTTGAGAAGTATGGCCCCAGCAACACACAACATAACTTGAATAGAAACATACAACATCATTTAAATTGAAACATAACTTGAATAGTTATCGAATAGAAAATAATTAAAGTGAAAATGTTACCACAGATAATTTTTCAATCATTGTCTGGATGTACCCCAAAAATTTTACGAATAGAATGGGATGATTTTTAGTTTTGTCTGGAACAGTGAAAAACATAGGTTCTTCAGGATTATTATTATAGTGCACAATTGAAACTCTTAGTAGAAATAAAGTAAGTTTAATAGAGTTAATGCGGTGCATATGTGCCTTCACAATTGAAGTGCCTTCATGTGTGGTTTGCCAGTCTCAGATGTCGGTTCTGGGATAAAAGGGAAACTTTTATTTCCTGGATGCTTTGCATTCTACATACTTTTGTGCCTCAGATTTTGGCCAAATATCAAATTCACAACAATACTGTATGAGACACAACTTAAAGATTATTGTAAACTAGATTTGTTTAAAAGAATACTGAACTAAAAAAAAAAAAACTTTTATAAACCATATACTGATGATTCTATTTTAAAGTTTCTGTCAAAGAAAAGATAAAAAAAGTTATTTCATCTTCATCCAAAAGCTGTAACCATCTGATTGTTCTTTAATCTCAAAGAAAAGATACAGCATTGCAATGCTGTGTGAAAGTAAAAATAATTCACTATAATATAATAATAATAATGTGTGAATTGTCATTAACATATCATGATTTGGTATTGTGATACATTTTGTGCCAATCCATAAAGGTGAAGATGCCTGAGGTGAAAAGGAAGAACTGGTCGTGGAGGTTGTGTGGGGAACATGGGTGAAGTCACATGCATTTTGGTGAGTCACCATAAATCTATGCCAACCTGCTAAGTTGCATTCCTTCAGATTTAGATTTAAATTTAAGATTTATTTTCTTCATTGTCATCATACAAACATACAACGAAATGATGGACTTGTCTACTTATACAGTTAAAGAATAATCAAATGCATAAACGAAGGCCATATTGCATATAAATGCTCATAATGTAATTGCACATACATGGTAAATTAAATAAGGTGCAAAAATGCAAAACTGGTATGCACATCCCAAACACCCAGATTGGGCTCAGGTGCAGGACATCAAAATAACATAAACAAAAAAAGAAAAGTGAAGTCCGCACACTGCATACTACTCAAGGTATTTATTAAAAGCACAACGTTTCGACCATCAGGTCTTCATCAGGTGCAATCTGCAGTGTACAGTGTGCGGACTTCACTTTTCTTTTTTTGAAAATGAATTAAGGTGCTCATAATGTTCTTGCACATAAATGGTTCTAGCATGTCAAGGATGTATTGTAGTTGGAAGGTGTATTTTCAAAGTTCAGTTTGGTGGCAGCTTTAGGATTAAAACTGTTCATGAATCTTGTGGTGCGTGCTTTGATAGACCTGTACCGTTTTCCAGACGGCAACAGTTCAAACAAATGATGGGCAGGGTGATAGGAGTCCTTCAGAATGTTGAGTGTTTTCTGCAGGCAGTGGGAGGTAAATATATCATCCAGGGCAGGTGACTTGGTTTGTGATGTTCTTTGCAGTATTTATGACTCTATGTAAGGCCTTTTGATCAGCTTAAGAGCTGCCTCCATACCAAACCAGCATGCCATGATCGTGATTTTAACGGTTAAAGACTATAAAAATGCTACAGTGAAAAACTGTTAATTGGTTAACAGAAAGTTTCCTAATTATATACGGTAAACAACTGTGATAGATCTAACGGTACATTTAATGTAATTTTACTGTAAAATACCAGTTTTTGGAAGTGAAAAAGAACAAGTCATTGTATAATTTACAGTGAAAAAACGTAAATTGACATTCCCACAATTCCCTGTGACACTTCACATTTGATGTATTTTTGTTGAAATAACTGTTTCTTCATAGTTTTCTTATTTTCTAATTAGTTATGACATTAGGGTTTTATGTTACATTTAATGTTGTTAATTTAATGTTTATTGCATTTTTTAAATTTCATGTGTGTTACCATGATGGTGTTTAGTGTTTGTGTGAATGACACTGTGCAGCTTCTGTATATAAGTATTAATAATCTTGTGAAAGAGCTGCTTGTGATGAGCTATAATTCATCATGTAATTGTCATCACCACTGTGATTGGTGGTTGTTAGTGTATACCTGTAGTACAAAACAGATATTGATACTTCAATAAGTCAGTAAATTAACATTATATCATATAATTAAATACGGTTTATTACTGTAATTTTAAGTAAAGTCTGTAAAATCTAAAATGTTGCTACTGTATTTTTTATGGTAAATTTCTGGCAACCACAGCTGCCAGTTTTTTACCGTAAATTTAACCGATTATTATTATTATTTTTTACAGTGTATAAGGACACGCTCAATTGAGCAGTGGTAGAATGACACCAGGCATTTATGTGATGTTTATCATCCTCTGAGATGTGTGTGCCCAGAAATTTTAAGCTGGACAGTTATAATGCCAGATCATTATACAATTCCAGAGTCCAGTGAGGTTCATGCAATGGCATGAACAAGCTAAGGTGATCATATAGCCCCCCTCGGAAAAAGATCATGAGGGATATTTCCACCATTTTGGCCAAATGAGCCAGCTCAAATAAGTCCTGTACATCTCAATTTTTCGATCTCCTTGGAAGAGACTCATAATCCTCCCTGCTGGATCTGTTTGTAGGTCGAGTCTTCTGTTACGTAGGGTGAACTCAAAAACAAAGGAGAGCTGGATCCCAAATGCAGTCAGTTTTATTGAACAGTTTTATTGACAAAAATAAACAAACAAATCAAACACGAAGACTATAACCAAGAACAGAATGAGTGCACCAAACATAACATCCGTGCAGAAACAAGAATCGACAGGGAACACCAGAAACACTGGGGTATAAATGCACAAAGGCTGCAAATATACAAAAGAGCTGATGAGGGACAGGTGTAGGTGATTAGTAGTCATGAAACCAAATGAGAGTAACTATGGAAACAAACAAGGTTGACAATAAAACAAGGGAAAACGGGAACTAAACACAGGAAAAGAACACAGAAACAATAGGAACATAAAATACACTTCAGCACAAAAGTCCTTTATACAACAAGGGATTACAAGACTGGGATCATGGCAGTATTCATTCAGTGATTAAAGGAAAAATATCTGATGCAGAGGTTATGTTACAGAAATAAAGTAAGTTTACTAGAGTGAATGCGGTGCATCTGTATAAAAACAGTGCCTTCAATTGTGGTTTGCCAGTCTCAAATGTCGGTTCTCACAGAGATGTGAATGATAAAAGGGAAACTTTTATTTCCTGGATGCTTTGCATTCTACACACTTTTGTGCCTCAGATTTTGGCCAAATTTCAATTCACACCCAATACTGTATGAGAAACAGCTTGTAGATTATTGTAAACTAGAGATGTTTAAAAGAATACTGAACTAAAAAAAAATCTGTTTATAAACCATATACTGATGATTCTATTTTAACATTTCTGTCAAAGAAAAGTTATTTCATCTTCATAAAAAAAGACGTAAACATCTGATTATAGTTATTTTATAGAAAAGATATGGCATTGCAATGCTGTGTGAAAGTGAAAAAACCAACACACATTCTAAACTATATTTTGTATACTATTCTATATATATATATATATATATATATATATATATATATATATATATATATATATATATATATATATATATATATATATATTCACTATAATATTAATAACATTTATGTGTGAATTTCCATTAAAATATTATGATTCCACTTGGTATTGTGATACATTTTGCACCAGTCCATTAAGGTGAAGGTGTCTGAGGTGAAAAGGAAGAACTGGTTGTGGAGGTTGTGTGGGTGACATGGGTGAAGTCACATGCATTCGGGTCAATCACCATAAATCTATGCCAACCTGCTAAATTGCATTCCTTCAGTAGTTTTGGTTAAGTTAATGTTAATCAAGTTCAAGTCATCCCATTATGTGTTGAGATAAACAAGGAAATGAGTACAATGTTGCTAAATATAAAACATATCATTAGAACAAATCTGTAGTGCAAAAGGAAATAGGGAAGTAAGATAAAAAAAACAATGCAAAAGACTGTGAAGGACTTTAGTTAATCATAACTAACATTTATTTTTCTTGCTGGATTAACAATTATATGCTTTTGAAAACTAAACGTCCCCAGCACTTGGGCCAAAGTTATGTGTCTGAGAATTAAAAGATGAAACAAACCTAGATAGTTAAACGTTTAACCTCACGACTTGATACCTCAAGGGGAAGTAATCAAGAAATCCAGATTTGCTTTTACTAAGTAACAGAAAGGTTTGCTGAATTATTACATATGAAGAACCAATCATATTGTAGAAAATTGATGTAACGAATCATGTCACCTTGGCTACAATTCTATAAAAACTTTTGTACTCTTTTTGCTGGGGGGATTCTCTCTGAAATTGGTCTGAGATCCACCCGGCTATTATTAAAGCATATTCTAAGGCATTGACTGAGTCTGTCTGATTACCGCTGAATCTGGCTAGACACTAGAGATCTTATTTTCATTCCTAAGTGATGGTGCTGAAGTGGAACACTAGAGACTTTATTCCCAAGTGATAGTGTTGGGGCGAGATGTCGTCCGACTCGAAGCAGGTGTCAAATGGAGTATAAATTTGTAGGTGTCGAATAGGAGACTCCCCATTTAGCTTAAGTGAGGTGCATAGGGAGACATTCACAGAAATGTGTATCAAGATACATGTAGCCATGATGAATTGAATGTTTTGGGGACTTTTTCACATGTTTGCAAGTTGCGTGTTTTATGAGCAACTAATCGTCATGCAAATGTCAGTGCAATACATTTTACAATAGTCTACAGATCTATTTTTTCTTCTTTTGTACACTGTGGGATTGATGTGTTAAATAAGATGCCAACAAGGACACAAGTTTCTGTGTTCTATTGTTTGTTATCATTTATTTTCACTCCCACACAGTTTTATCTGTGTTTTCTAGTTTTATCCATGAAATATGGCTTAAAAGCATCAGCATTTTAAAATGTAAGTGTCCTAAATGTATAGAATGCAGCTTTGAAAACCAAAGTAAAATCTTGAAATTGTATTATTTCAGAAATTCACTTTGACTTGATCATGTGTACACTAACACTCACTTCAACACTTTTCAATAGAGATGTACAATCATTCAAAAGCTTTTTTACGTTTGTGCTTTCTTTATTCAACAAAGAAAATGATTTGTTCAAGGAAAATACAAGAAAATGTATATGATCACATTGCAACAGGTGCTGATTTATTTTAATGAAACCGTATTGAAAAAATTAAATGCGGTGCAATTGTAATGAATCTTGTCAGTGAAGGTTATCTTTTTTAAGAGAATGCTTATATGTCAAAGTTTTTTGTGTTTCATTATAAACATATTTATGATCCTAGAATCTAATCAATATGAAAGTTTTTTATCATAAAAACAAACACCTTTCACCTATGTGTATAGCAAACTGTCATAATCATTACAATCATTATCATGACAGTCTTTAAAAGTGTAAGAAGATGAGAGGGATGATGGAAAATGCGAGAGCAAAGGAAAATGGGAGGAGGTAGATCGAGCCTCCATCTCCGACAGAAAGAATAAGGGGGAATTGGACAAATCCAGGCATGCTGCTGTTCGTGTAATAGCTGATCCAGTCCTGATATTCAGACACTCTGACATATACTGCAGGATATTCAGGTAGACCACATATAGAGTACACCGCAATTCCGGACTGAATCCACCTGGAGCCCTGCCTACTGACCAGTGGACTTCCATTGTCTCCCTGCAAAGACATATTGACAGCGGATACAGACATGAGTGTGAGATACAGTGTGAAAAATCATAATTTGGTGGTAAGAATTCCCTTTTATACAGTGAAAAACTAATAAATCTAACAGGACATTTAATTTGACAGGTTTTGGAAGTGAAAAATTCAAGTTATCTTATCATTTATTGATATTCCAACGTGTGGCCGCTTACATTTGATGATTTTTCATTGAAACAACTGTTTCGTCTTTTCTTAGATATTAGTACTTCAATAGATTGATTTATTAAAAATGTTTTCACCCCCATCAAAACCTGTAATGTTGTCACTGTTATTAATGTTGTATTTTACAGTAAAAGTTCCTGCAACCACAGCAATTATGGTTGACAAATGGATAAAGATCTAAGTTGGTAATTTAGTAGATTGACCCAGATGATGAGACAACATTTAGGTCTCTCACGTTTATAGAGAAAAACATTGGTTTTGGATAAAAAGTGCCTGATAAAATGTCTTACCGCACATGGGCCTTTGCCGCCCTCATTTAAAAATCCAGCACATATCAAGTTGTCTGTAATGATGCCTCCATTGGCAACATCACATTCAAAGTTGTTCACAACAGGGGTCTCCGCCTCCTGCAGAATGTCAGGAAACTGAATTTCTGTTACAAAATAAATATATTGATTAGTGGAAACATCATAAAATGCTTCATAATTTCTAGCAATTTTTTGTGACACCTTGAATGGGTGTGATGTTCCTCACCTTTAGAACTGATCGTGCCCCATCCAGTGACCCAACTCTCTGTACCATCGACAAATATACTACCAGCAGCAGCCAGACAGACTGGCTTAATGTAATCAGAGAAATTCACAGGTGAAGACAGCTGGAGCAGTGCTAGATCACGGTCAAGACTGTTATATTTAGGATGTTTGATGACTTTAATCACTGTCCTGTTTGTCTCATGTGGGTTTGGGCCATTTTAGGTCAGACGTCCCAAGTAGACCACAATGTCAGATACGGGGACACTGTAAATACAAGACTGATT
>NW_028296314.1:0-64575 GCF_964197995.2 Scardinius erythrophthalmus
AATACCTAAAGAGTTACATATGCCAAGTAAGCATACATGTAAGTGACTACATGTGGTGTGATAGAACTTCAAGACCCTAGGCATAGTTGTCTATAGTAACATGAAAGCAAATAAGAATGAACCTGTCAAAGTCTAGAATTCTTGATTAGCTTGATTCCATAATAACCCAATGGAAGAAATGCTAAGCAAGTGCATATTGATTATCTGGAGGGCTGGCTACACGAATAAACAAGGTAAGCAAAGGGGCGAAATGGATCGCTGGGCCTTACCACCTTGGTGAAAACTTGCTGGGACCCGAGGGTTATATATGCCTCTTGCAAAAGCTTCAGCAGATACCATTGGGGAACAGGCATTGACCCCATAGGTGATATATTTTAACTTCAGATTTAGTCAGAGAACATGACTGGAACAGAACAATACATCCACACAAAGCAAACTTGAACTAATATAAACTTCTTCTTACGATTAATTTTCACACTTTTATCATGTAGTGACCGGTGACAGGGCTGGACTGGGACAGAAAATCGGCCCTGGCATTTTGGCCCAGACTGGCCCACTACATATGACCATAAACACCACCCATCTTTGCACGCCCTTAAATATGTTTTTGTTCAACTCCTTTTCATTAAAACCACTAATGCCATGTAATGAGTGAGTAGGAACGAGTTAACAGATTAAATAAGTACAAAATTGTAATTTATTAATACAATTGAACTATACTCCACAGTGATGCATCCAAAAAACAAGCTATAAGCTGCATTGGCATAGCAATACCAATGTTTCCCACAGGATCTTGGTAAAACTGTGGTGGGCGGACCTCTGTCCCTCTAGGGGGGTTTGGGGGCATGCCCCCCCTAAGAAAAATTTGTGCATTTTTAATGTTAAATTCATTAATCTGGTGCAGTTTGAGAGTTCAAAATTAAAAGGCTCCAACCCATATTAAGTGTGCAAATTAAACAAAGAAAAAATCATACCTCTTTTAGTAACAGTGTCTGTCTATATTACACTACTACATAATAATAGTTATAATATTAAACCAATGACAGTAATAGCCATATATTGCAAAACAAATGCACTGAAAAATAAAGAAAACTTTCATAATTAGTTTTGTACTCATTTCTAAACTTGAAAGAGATAAGCACATGATCTTTTATTTTGACGGAAACTGCATCAAGCTTTTATTTTGGCGGAAAACATGGATAAAAACGCGTCTTTTTTACATTCCTGTACATTCCTTGCGTTTCTTCTCCATCTCTCAGACTATTTTGACAGATACACACTTGACACTGCACGCTCACTCAAAGCCCAAAGGGGGAGGTGTGATTGGGCCAGCCCAGTGTCAAGAAATCAATCAAGAAAACAACCAATGGGCCGCTGATCTACGGGTTTCATAAGCCGGTCCTGTCAGTGGGAAAAAAAACTAACGCTTACTTTTTTTTTGACCAATGCATTACACCGGCACTAACCCAGCACCATCAATTTAAACAAAACAAAACGAATGGGCCGCCGATGTACAAGTTTTATGGGCCGTTAAAAGAAAAAAAAAGTATGAGATTTATCGGCCCAAAAAGCACGTCGGCCCACCGGGCATTTGCCCGGTATGCCAGATTACCAGTCCAGCCCTGACCGGTGATGTTGTAAACACCTAAAGAGTAAGCATACATGTAAGTGACTACATGTGGTGTGATAGAACTTCAAGACCCTAGGCATAGTTGTCTATAGTAACATGAAAGCAAATAAGAAAACCTGTCAAAGTCTAGAACTCTTGATTAGTTTGATTCCATAATAACCCAATGGAAAAACTGCTAAGCAAGTGCATATTGATTATCTGGAAGGCAGGCTACACGAATAAACAAGTTATGCAAAGCCACGAAATGGATCGCTGGGCCCTACCACCTTGGTGAAAACTTGCTGGGACCGAGGGGTATATATGTCTCTTGCAAAAGCTTCAGCAGATACCACTGGGGAACAGGCTTTGACCCCATAGGTGATATCTTTTCCCTTCAGATTTAGTCACAGAACATGACTGGAACAGAACAATACATACACAGAGAGCAAACTTGAACTAATATAAACTTCTTCTTACTATTAATTTTCTCACTTTTATCATATAGTGAACAATGGTGTTGTAAATACCTAAAGAATTACATATGCCAAGTAAGCATACATGTACGTGACTACCATGTGGTGTGATAGAACTTCAAGACCCTAGGCATAGTTGTCTATAGTAACATGAAGGCAAATAAGAAGAACCTGTCAAAGTCTAGAACTCTTGATTAGTTTGATTCCATAATAACCCAATGGAAAAACTGCTTAAGCAAGTGCATATTGATTATCTGGAAGGCAGGCTACACGAATAAACAAGTTATGCAAAGGGGCAAAATAGATCGCTGGGTCCTACCACCTTGGTGAAAACTTGCTGGGACCCGAGGGGTATATTATGCCTCTTGCAAAGCTTGAGCAGTTACCATTGGGGAACAGGCTTTGACCCCATAGGTGATATATTTTCCCTTCAGATTTAGTCACACATCATCACTGGAACAGAACAATACATCCACACAGAGCAAACTTGAACTAATATAAACTTTTTCTTACGATTAATTTTCACAATTTTATCATGTAGTGACCGGTGGTGTTGTAAATACCTAAAGAATTACATATGCCAAGTAAGCATACATGTAAGTGACTACATGTGGTGTGATAGAACTTCAAGACCCTAGGCATAGTTGTCTATAGTAACATGAAAGCAAATAAGAAGAACCTGTCAAAGTCTAGAACTCTTGATTAGTTTGATTCCATAATAACCCAATGGAAAAACTGCTAAGCAAGTGCATATTGATTATCTGGAAGGCAGGCTTCACGAATAAACAAGGTATGCAAAGGGGCAAAATGGATCGCTGGGTCCTACCACCTTGGTGAAAACTTGCTGGGACCCGAGGGGTATATATGCCTCTTGCAAAAGCTTCAGCAGATACCATTGGGGAAATGGCTTTGACCCCATAGGTGATATCTTTTCCCTTCAGATTTAGTCACAGAACATCACTGGAACAGAACAATACATCCACACAGAGCAAACTTGAACTAATATAAACTTTTTCTTACGATTAATTTTCACAATTTTATCATGTAGTGACCGGTGGTGTTGTAAATACCTAAAGAATTACATATGCCAAGTAAGCACACATGTAAGTGACTACATGTGGTGTGATAGAACTTCAAGACCCTAGGCATAGTTGTCTATAGTAACATGAAAGCAAATAAGAAGAACCTGTCAAAGTCTAGAACTCTTGATTAGTTTGATTCCATAATAACCCAATGGAAAAACTGCTAAGCAAGTGCATATTGATTTTCTGGGAAGGCAGGCTTCACGAATAAACAAGGTATGCAAAGGGGCAAAATGGATCGCTGGGTCCTACCACCTTGGTGAAAACTTGCTGGGACCCGAGGGGTATATATGCCTCTTGCAAAAGCTTCAGCAGATACCATTGGGAAATGGCTTTGACCCCATAGGTGATATCTTTTCCCTTCAGATTTAGTCACAGAACATCACTGGAACAGAACAATACATCCACACAGAGCAAACTTGAACTAATATAAACTTCTTCTTACGATTAATTTTCACACTTTTAGCATATAGTGACCAGTGGCGTTGTAAATACCTAAAGAGTTACATATGCCAAGTAAGCATACATGTAAGTGACTACATGTGGTGTGATAGAACTTCAAGACCCTAGGCATAGTTGTCTATAGTAACATGAAAGCAAATAAGAAGAACCTGTCAAAGTCTAGAATTCTTGATTAGTTTGATTCCATAATAACCCAATGGAAGAAATGCTAAGCAAGTGCATATTGATTATCTGGACGGCTGGCTACACGAATAAACAAGGTAAGCAAAGGGGCGAATGGATCGCTGGGCCTTACCACCTTGGTGAAAACTTGCTGTGACCCGAGGGTTATATATGCCTCTTGCAACAGCTTCAGCAGATACCATTGGGGAACAGGCTTTGACCCCATAGTTGATATCTTTACCTTCAGATTTAGTCAGAGAACATGACTGGAACAGAACAATACATACACAGAGAGCAAACTTGAACTAATATAAACTTCTTCTTACGATTAATTTTCTTACTTTTATCATATAGTGAACAATGGTGTTGTAAATACCTAAAGAATTACATATGCAAGTAAGCATACATGTAAGTGACTACATGTGGTGTGATAGAACTTCAAGACCCTAGGCAAAGTTGTCTATAGTAACATGAAAGCAAATAAGAAGAACCTGTCAAAGTCTAGAACTCTTGATTAGTTTGATTCCATAATAACCCAATGGAAAAACTGCTAAGCAAGTGCACATTGATTATCTGGAAGGCAGGCTACACGAATAAACAAGTTATGCAAAGGGGCAAAATGGATCGCTGGGTCTATAACCTTGGTGAAAACTTGCTGGGACCCGAGGGGTATATATGCCTCTTGCAAAAGCTTGAACAGATACCATTGGGGAACAGGCTTTGACCCCATAGGTGATATATTTTCCCTTCAGATTTAGTCACACAACATCACTGGAACAGAACAATACATCCACACAGAGCAAACTTGAACTAATATAAACTTCTTCTTACGATTAATTTCACACTTTTATCTTGTAGTGACCGGTGATGTTGTAAACACCTAAAGAGTAAGCATACATGTAAGTGACTACATTTGGGGTGATAGAACTTCAAGACCCTAGGCATAGTTGTCTATAGTAACATGAAAGCAAATAAGAAGAACCTGTCAAAGTCTAGAACTCTTGATTAGTTTGATTCCATAATAACCCAATGGAAAAACTGCTAAGCAAGTGCATATTGATTATCTGGAAGGCAGGCTACACGAATAAACAAGTTATGCAAAGGGGCAAAATGGATCGCTGGGTCCTATCACCTTGGTGAAAACTTGCTGGGACCCGAGGCGTATATATGCCTCTTGCAAAAGCTTGAGCAGATACCATTGGGGAACAGGCTTTGACCCCATAGGTGATATATTTTCCCTTCAGATTTAGTCACACAACATCACTGGAACAGAACAATACATCCACACAGAGCAAACTTGAACTAATATAAACTTCTTCTTACGATTAATTTTCACACTTTTATCTTGTAGTGACCGGTGATGTTGTAAACACCTAAAGAGTAAGCATACATGTAAGTGACTACATTTGGTGTGATAGAACTTCAAGACCCTAGGCATAGTTGTCTATAGTAACATTAAAGCAAATAAGAAGAACCTGTCAAAGTCTAGAACTCTTGATTCGTTTGATTCCATAATAACCCAATGGAAAAACTGCTAAGCAAGTGCATATTGATTATCTGGAGGGCTGGCTACACGAATAAACAAGGCATGCAAAGGGGCGAATTGGATCGCTGGGTCCTACCACCTTGGTGAAAACTTGTTGGGACCCGAGGGGTATATATGCCTCTTGCAAAAGCTTCAGCAGGTAACACTGGGGAACAGGCTTTGACCCCATAGGTGATATCTTTTCCCTTCAGATTTAATCACAGAACATCACTGGAAAAGAACAATACATCCACACTGAGCAAACTTGAACTAATATAAACTTCTTCTTACGATTAATTTTCACACTTTTATCATGTAGTGACCAGTGGTGTTGTAAATACCTAAAGAGTTACATATGCCAAGTAAGCATACATGTAAGTGACTACATGTGGTGTGATAGAACTTCAAGACCCTAGGCATAGTTGTCTATAGTAACATGAAAGCAAATAAGAAGAACCTGTCAAAGTCTAGAATTCTTGATTAGTTTGATTCCATAATAACCCAATGGAAGAAATGCTAAGCAAGTGCATATTGATTATCTGGACGGCTGGCTACACGAATAAACAAGGTAAGCAAAGGGGCGAAATGGATCGCTGGGCCTTACCACCTTGGTGAAAACTTGCTGTGACCCGAGGGTTATATATGCCTCTTGCAACAGCTTCAGCAGATACCATTGGGGAACAGGCTTTGACCCGATAGTTGATATCTTTTCCCTTCAGATTTAGTCAGAGAACATGACTGGAACAGAACAATACATACACAGAGAGCAAACTTGAACTAATATAAACTTCTTCTTACGATTAATTTTCTTACTTTTATCATATAGTGAACAATGGTGTTGTAAATACCTAAAGAATTACATATGCCAAGTAAGCATACATGTAAGTGACTACATGTGGTGTGATAGAACTTCAAGACCCTAGGCAAAGTTGTCTATAGTAACATGAAAGCAAAATAAGAAGAACCTGTCAAAGTCTAGAACTCTTGATTAGTTTGATTCCATAATAACCCAATGGAAAAACTGCTAAGCAAGTGCATATTGATTATCTGGAAGGCAGGCTACACGAATAAACAAGTTATGCAAAGGGGCAAAATGGATCGCTGGGTCCTATCACCTTGGTGAAAACTTGCTGGGACCCGAGGGGTATATATGCCTCTTGCAAAAGCTTGAGCAGATACCATTGGGGAACAGGCTTTGACCCCATAGGTGATATATTTTCCCTTCAGATTTAGTCACACAACATCACTGGAACAGAACAATACATCCACACAGAGCAAACTTGAACTAATATAAACTTCTTCTTACGATTAATTTCACACTTTTATCTTGTAGTGACCGGTGATGTTGTAAACACCTAAAGAGTAAGCATACATGTAAGTGACTACATTTGGTGTGATAGAACTTCAAGACCCTAGGCATAGTTGTCTATAGTAATATGAAAGCAAATAAGAAGAACCTGTCAAAGTCTAGAACTCTTGATTAGTTTGATTCCATAATAACCCAATGGAAAAACTGCTAAGCAAGTGCATATTGATTATCTGGAAGGCAGGCTACACGAATAAACAAGTTATGCAAAGGCACGAAATGGATCGCTGGGCCCTACCACCTTGGTGAAAACTTGCTGGGACCCGAGGGGTATATATGCCTCTTGCAAAAGCTTCAGCAGATACCATTGGGGAACAGGCTTTGACCCCATAGGTGATATCTTTTCCCTTCAGATTTAGTCACAGAACATCACTGGAACAGAACAATACATCCACACAGAGCAAACCTGAACTAATATAAACTTCTTCTTACGATTAATTTTCACACTTTTATCATGTAGTGACCGGTGGTGTTGTAAATACCTAAAGAGTCACATATGCCAAGTAAGCATACATGTAAGTGACTACATGTGGTGTGATAGAACTTCAAGACCCTAGGCATAGTTGTCTATAGTAACATGAAAGCAAATAAGAAGAACCTGTCAAAGTCTAGAATTCTTGATTAGTTTGATTCCATAATAACCCAATGGAAGAAATGCTAAGCAAGTGCATATTGATTATCTGGAAGGCAGTCTACACGAATAAACAAGGTATGCAAAGGGGTGAAATGGATCGCTGGGTCCTACCACCTTGGTGAAAACTTGCTGGGAGCCGAGGGTTATATAGGCCTCTTGCAAAAGCTTCAGCAGATACCATTGGGGAACAGGCATTGACCCCATAGGTGATATATTTTCCCTTCAGATTTAGTCAGAGAACATGACTGGAACAGAACAATACATCCACACAGAGCAAACTTGAACTAATATAAACTTCTTCTTACGATTAATTTTCACACTTTTATCTTGTAGTGACCGGTGATGTTGTAAACACCTAAAGAGTAAGCATACATGTAAGTGACTACATTTGGTGTGATAGAACTTCAAGACCCTAGGCATAGTTGTCTATAGTAACATTAAAGCAAATAAGAAGAACCTGTCAAAGTCTAGAACTCTTGATTCGTTTGATTCCATAATAACCCAATGGAAAAACTGCTAAGCAAGTGCATATTGATTATCTGGAGGGCTGGCTACACGAATAAACAAGGCATGCAAAGGGGCGAATTGGATCGCTGGGTCCTACCACCTTGGTGAAAACTTGTTGGGACCCGAGGGGTATATATGCCTCTTGCAAAAGCTTCAGCAGGTAACACTGGGGAACAGGCTTTGACCCCATAGGTGATATCTTTTCCCTTCAGATTTAATCACAGAACATCACTGGAAAAGAACAATACATCCACACTGAGCAAACTTGAACTAATATAAACTTCTTCTTACGATTAATTTTCACACTTTTATCATGTAGTGACCAGTGGTGTTGTAAATACCTAAAGAGTTACATATGCCAAGTAAGCATACATGTAAGTGACTACATGTGGTGTGATAGAACTTCAAGACCCTAGGCATAGTTGTCTATAGTAACATGAAAGCAAATAAGAAGAACCTGTCAAAGTCTAGAACTCTTGATTAGTTTGATTCCATAACAACCCAATGGAAAAACTGCTAAGCAAGTGCATACTGATTATCTGGAAGGCAGGCTTCACGAATAAACAAGGTATGCAAAGGGGCAAAATGGATCGCTGGGTCCTACCACCTTGGTGAAAACTTGCTGGGACCCGAGGGGTATATATGCCTCTTGCAAAAGCTTCAGCAGATACCATTGGGGAAATGGCTTTGACCCCATAGGTGATATCTTTTCCCTTCAGATTTAGTCACAGAACATTACTGGAACAGAACAATACATCCACACAGAGCAAACTTGAACTAATATAAACTTCTTCCTACGATTAATTTTCACACTTTTAGCATATAGTGACCAGTGGTGTTGTAAATACCTAAAGAGTTACATATGCCAAGTAAGCATACATGTAAGTGACTACATGTGGTGTGATAGAACTTCAAGACCCTAGGCATAGTTGTCTATAGTAACATGAAAGCAAATAAGAAGAACCTGTCAAAGTCTAGAATTCTTGATTAGCTTGATTCCATAATAACCCAATGGAAGAAATGCTAAGCAAGTGCATATTGATTATCTGGAGGGCTGGCTACACGAATAAACAAGGTAAGCAAAGGGGCGAAATGGATCGCTGGGCCTTACCACCTTGGTGAAAACTTGCTGGGACCCGAGGGTTATATATGCCTCTTGCAAAAGCTTCAGCAGATACCATTGGGGAACAGGCATTGACCCCATAGGTGATATATTTTAACTTCAGATTTAGTCAGAGAACATGACTGGAACAGAACAATACATCCACACAAAGCAAACTTGAACTAATATAAACTTCTTCTTACGATTAATTTTCACACTTTTATCATGTAGTGACCGGTGACAGGGCTGGACTGGGACAGAAAATCGGCCCTGGCATTTTGGCCCAGACTGGCCCACTACATATGACCATAAACACCACCCATCTTTGCACGCCCTTAAATATGTTTTTGTTCAACTCCTTTTCATTAAAACCACTAATGCCATGTAATGAGTGAGTAGGAACGAGTTAACAGATTAAATAAGTACAAAATTGTAATTTATTAATACAATTGAACTATACTCCACAGTGATGCATCCAAAAAACAAGCTATAAGCTGCATTGGCATAGCAATACCAATGTTTCCCACAGGATCTTGGTAAAACTGTGGTGGGCGGACCTCTGTCCCTCTAGGGGGGTTTGGGGGCATGCCCCCCCTAAGAAAAATTTGTGCATTTTAATGTTAAATTCATTAATCTGGTGCAGTTTGAGAGTTCAAAATTAAAAGGCTCCAACCCATATTAAGTGTGCAAATTAAACAAATAAAAAATCATACCTCTTTTAGTAACAGTGTCTGTCTATATTACACTACTACATAATAATAGTTATAATATTAAACCAATGACAGTAATAGCCATATATTGCAAAACAAATGCACTGAAAAATAAAGAAAACTTTCATAATTAGTTTTGTACTCATTTCTAAACTTGAAAGAGATAAGCACATGATCTTTTATTTTGACGGAAACTGCATCAAGCTTTTATTTTGGCGGAAAACATGGATAAAAACGCGTCTTTTTTACATTCCTGTACATTCCTTGCGTTTCTTCTCCATCTCTCAGACTATTTTGACAGATACACACTTGACACTGCACGCTCACTCAAAGCCCAAAGGGGGAGGTGTGATTGGGCCAGCCCAGTGTCAAGAAATCAATCAAGAAAACAACCAATGGGCCGCTGATCTACGGGTTTCATAAGCCGGTCTGTCAGTGGGAAAAAAAACTAACGCTTACTTTTTTTTGACCAATGCATTACACCGGCACTAACCCAGCACCATCAATTTAAACAAAACAAAACGAATGGGCCGCCGATGTACAAGTTTTATGGGCCGTTAAAAGAAAAAAAAAAGTATGAGATTTATCGGCCCAAAAAGCACGTCGGCCCACCGGGCATTTGCCCGGTATGCCAGATTACCAGTCCAGCCCTGACCGGTGATGTTGTAAACACCTAAAGAGTAAGCATACATGTAAGTGACTACATGTGGTGTGATAGAACTTCAAGACCCTAGGCATAGTTGTCTATAGTAACATGAAAGCAAATAAGAAAAACCTGTCAAAGTCTAGAACTCTTGATTAGTTTGATTCCATAATAACCCAATGGAAAAACTGCTAAGCAAGTGCATATTGATTATCTGGAAGGCAGGCTACACGAATAAACAAGTTATGCAAAGCCACGAAATGGATCGCTGGGCCCTACCACCTTGGTGAAAACTTGCTGGGACCCGAGGGGTATATATGTCTCTTGCAAAAGCTTCAGCAGATACCACTGGGGAACAGGCTTTGACCCCATAGGTGATATCTTTTCCCTTCAGATTTAGTCACAGAACATGACTGGAACAGAACAATACATACACAGAGAGCAAACTTGAACTAATATAAACTTCTTCTTACTATTAATTTTCTCACTTTTATCATATAGTGAACAATGGTGTTGTAAATACCTAAAGAATTACATATGCCAAGTAAGCATACATGTACGTGACTACATGTGGTGTGATAGAACTTCAAGACCCTAGGCATAGTTGTCTATAGTAACATGAAGGCAAATAAGAAGAACCTGTCAAAGTCTAGAACTCTTGATTAGTTTGATTCCATAATAACCCAATGGAAAAACTGCTTAAGCAAGTGCATATTGATTATCTGGAAGGCAGGCTACACGAATAAACAAGTTATGCAAAGGGGCAAAATAGATCGCTGGGTCCTACCACCTTGGTGAAAACTTGCTGGGACCCGAGGGGTATATATGCCTCTTGCAAAAGCTTGAGCAGTTACCATTGGGGAACAGGCTTTGACCCCATAGGTGATATATTTTCCCTTCAGATTTAGTCACACATCATCACTGGAACAGAACAATACATCCACACAGAGCAAACTTGAACTAATATAAACTTTTTCTTACGATTAATTTTCACAATTTTATCATGTAGTGACCGGTGGTGTTGTAAATACCTAAAGAATTACATATGCCAAGTAAGCATACATGTAAGTGACTACATGTGGTGTGATAGAACTTCAAGACCCTAGGCATAGTTGTCTATAGTAACATGAAAGCAAATAAGAAGAACCTGTCAAAGTCTAGAACTCTTGATTAGTTTGATTCCATAATAACCCAATGGAAAAACTGCTAAGCAAGTGCATATTGATTATCTGGAAGGCAGGCTTCACGAATAAACAAGGTATGCAAAGGGGCAAAATGGATCGCTGGGTCCTACCACCTTGGTGAAAACTTGCTGGGACCCGAGGGGTATATATGCCTCTTGCAAAAGCTTCAGCAGATACCATTGGGGAAATGGCTTTGACCCCATAGGTGATATCTTTTCCCTTCAGATTTAGTCACAGAACATCACTGGAACAGAACAATACATCCACACAGAGCAAACTTGAACTAATATAAACTTTTTCTTACGATTAATTTTCACAATTTTATCATGTAGTGACCGGTGGTGTTGTAAATACCTAAAGAATTACATATGCCAAGTAAGCACACATGTAAGTGACTACATGTGGTGTGATAGAACTTCAAGACCCTAGGCATAGTTGTCTATAGTAACATGAAAGCAAATAAGAAGAACCTGTCAAAGTCTAGAACTCTTGATTAGTTTGATTCCATAATAACCCAATGGAAAAACTGCTAAGCAAGTGCATATTGATTTTCTGGAAGGCAGGCTTCACGAATAAACAAGGTATGCAAAGGGGCAAAATGGATCGCTGGGTCCTACCACCTTGGTGAAAACTTGCTGGGACCCGAGGGGTATATATGCCTCTTGCAAAAGCTTCAGCAGATACCATTGGGGAAATGGCTTTGACCCCATAGGTGATATCTTTTCCCTTCAGATTTAGTCACAGAACATCACTGGAACAGAACAATACATCCACACAGAGCAAACTTGAACTAATATAAACTTCTTCTTACGATTAATTTTCACACTTTTAGCATATAGTGACCAGTGGCGTTGTAAATACCTAAAGAGTTACATATGCCAAGTAAGCATACATGTAAGTGACTACATGTGGTGTGATAGAACTTCAAGACCCTAGGCATAGTTGTCTATAGTAACATGAAAGCAAATAAGAAGAACCTGTCAAAGTCTAGAATTCTTGATTAGTTTGATTCCATAATAACCCAATGGAAGAAATGCTAAGCAAGTGCATATTGATTATCTGGACGGCTGGCTACACGAATAAACAAGGTAAGCAAAGGGGCGAAATGGATCGCTGGGCCTTACCACCTTGGTGAAAACTTGCTGTGACCCGAGGGTTATATATGCCTCTTGCAACAGCTTCAGCAGATACCATTGGGGAACAGGCTTTGACCCCATAGTTGATATCTTTACCCTTCAGATTTAGTCAGAGAACATGACTGGAACAGAACAATACATACACAGAGAGCAAACTTGAACTAATATAAACTTCTTCTTACGATTAATTTTCTTACTTTTATCATATAGTGAACAATGGTGTTGTAAATACCTAAAGAATTACATATGCCAAGTAAGCATACATGTAAGTGACTACATGTGGTGTGATAGAACTTCAAGACCCTAGGCAAAGTTGTCTATAGTAACATGAAAGCAAATAAGAAGAACCTGTCAAAGTCTAGAACTCTTGATTAGTTTGATTCCATAATAACCCAATGGAAAAACTGCTAAGCAAGTGCACATTGATTATCTGGAAGGCAGGCTACACGAATAAACAAGTTATGCAAAGGGGCAAAATGGATCGCTGGGTCCTATAACCTTGGTGAAAACTTGCTGGGACCCGAGGGGTATATATGCCTCTTGCAAAAGCTTGAACAGATACCATTGGGGAACAGGCTTTGACCCCATAGGTGATATATTTTCCCTTCAGATTTAGTCACACAACATCACTGGAACAGAACAATACATCCACACAGAGCAAACTTGAACTAATATAAACTTCTTCTTACGATTAATTTCACACTTTTATCTTGTAGTGACCGGTGATGTTGTAAACACCTAAAGAGTAAGCATACATGTAAGTGACTACATTTGGTGTGATAGAACTTCAAGACCCTAGGCATAGTTGTCTATAGTAACATGAAAGCAAATAAGAAGAACCTGTCAAAGTCTAGAACTCTTGATTAGTTTGATTCCATAATAACCCAATGGAAAAACTGCTAAGCAAGTGCATATTGATTATCTGGAAGGCAGGCTACACGAATAAACAAGTTATGCAAAGGGGCAAAATGGATCGCTGGGTCCTATCACCTTGGTGAAAACTTGCTGGGACCCGAGGCGTATATATGCCTCTTGCAAAAGCTTGAGCAGATACCATTGGGGAACAGGCTTTGACCCCATAGGTGATATATTTTCCCTTCAGATTTAGTCACACAACATCACTGGAACAGAACAATACATCCACACAGAGCAAACTTGAACTAATATAAACTTCTTCTTACGATTAATTTCACACTTTTATCTTGTAGTGACCGGTGATGTTGTAAACACCTAAAGAGTAAGCATACATGTAAGTGACTACATTTGGTGTGATAGAACTTCAAGACCCTAGGCATAGTTGTCTATAGTAACATTAAAGCAAATAAGAAGAACCTGTCAAAGTCTAGAACTCTTGATTCGTTTGATTCCATAATAACCCAATGGAAAAACTGCTAAGCAAGTGCATATTGATTATCTGGAGGGCTGGCTACACGAATAAACAAGGCATGCAAAGGGGCGAATTGGATCGCTGGGTCCTACCACCTTGGTGAAAACTTGTTGGGACCCGAGGGGTATATATGCCTCTTGCAAAAGCTTCAGCAGGTAACACTGGGGAACAGGCTTTGACCCCATAGGTGATATCTTTTCCCTTCAGATTTAATCACAGAACATCACTGGAAAAGAACAATACATCCACACTGAGCAAACTTGAACTAATATAAACTTCTTCTTACGATTAATTTTCACACTTTTATCATGTAGTGACCAGTGGTGTTGTAAATACCTAAAGAGTTACATATGCCAAGTAAGCATACATGTAAGTGACTACATGTGGTGTGATAGAACTTCAAGACCCTAGGCATAGTTGTCTATAGTAACATGAAAGCAAATAAGAAGAACCTGTCAAAGTCTAGAATTCTTGATTAGTTTGATTCCATAATAACCCAATGGAAGAAATGCTAAGCAAGTGCATATTGATTATCTGGACGGCTGGCTACACGAATAAACAAGGTAAGCAAAGGGGCGAAATGGATCGCTGGGCCTTACCACCTTGGTGAAAACTTGCTGTGACCCGAGGGTTATATATGCCTCTTGCAACAGCTTCAGCAGATACCATTGGGGAACAGGCTTTGACCCGATAGTTGATATCTTTTCCCTTCAGATTTAGTCAGAGAACATGACTGGAACAGAACAATACATACACAGAGAGCAAACTTGAACTAATATAAACTTCTTCTTACGATTAATTTTCTTACTTTTATCATATAGTGAACAATGGTGTTGTAAATACCTAAAGAATTACATATGCCAAGTAAGCATACATGTAAGTGACTACATGTGGTGTGATAGAACTTCAAGACCCTAGGCAAAGTTGTCTATAGTAACATGAAAGCAAATAAGAAGAACCTGTCAAAGTCTAGAACTCTTGATTAGTTTGATTCCATAATAACCCAATGGAAAAACTGCTAAGCAAGTGCATATTGATTATCTGGAAGGCAGGCTACACGAATAAACAAGTTATGCAAAGGGGCAAAATGGATCGCTGGGTCCTATCACCTTGGTGAAAACTTGCTGGGACCCGAGGGGTATATATGCCTCTTGCAAAAGCTTGAGCAGATACCATTGGGGAACAGGCTTTGACCCCATAGGTGATATATTTTCCCTTCAGATTTAGTCACACAACATCACTGGAACAGAACAATACATCCACACAGAGCAAACTTGAACTAATATAAACTTCTTCTTACGATTAATTTCACACTTTTATCTTGTAGTGACCGGTGATGTTGTAAACACCTAAAGAGTAAGCATACATGTAAGTGACTACATTTGGTGTGATAGAACTTCAAGACCCTAGGCATAGTTGTCTATAGTAATATGAAAGCAAATAAGAAGAACCTGTCAAAGTCTAGAACTCTTGATTAGTTTGATTCCATAATAACCCAATGGAAAAACTGCTAAGCAAGTGCATATTGATTATCTGGAAGGCAGGCTACACGAATAAACAAGTTATGCAAAGGCACGAAATGGATCGCTGGGCCCTACCACCTTGGTGAAAACTTGCTGGGACCCGAGGGGTATATATGCCTCTTGCAAAAGCTTCAGCAGATACCATTGGGGAACAGGCTTTGACCCCATAGGTGATATCTTTTCCCTTCAGATTTAGTCACAGAACATCACTGGAACAGAACAATACATCCACACAGAGCAAACCTGAACTAATATAAACTTCTTCTTACGATTAATTTTCACACTTTTATCATGTAGTGACCGGTGGTGTTGTAAATACCTAAAGAGTCACATATGCCAAGTAAGCATACATGTAAGTGACTACATGTGGTGTGATAGAACTTCAAGACCCTAGGCATAGTTGTCTATAGTAACATGAAAGCAAATAAGAAGAACCTGTCAAAGTCTAGAATTCTTGATTAGTTTGATTCCATAATAACCCAATGGAAGAAATGCTAAGCAAGTGCATATTGATTATCTGGAAGGCAGTCTACACGAATAAACAAGGTATGCAAAGGGGTGAAATGGATCGCTGGGTCCTACCACCTTGGTGAAAACTTGCTGGGAGCCGAGGGTTATATAGGCCTCTTGCAAAAGCTTCAGCAGATACCATTGGGGAACAGGCATTGACCCCATAGGTGATATATTTTCCCTTCAGATTTAGTCAGAGAACATGACTGGAACAGAACAATACATCCACACAGAGCAAACTTGAACTAATATAAACTTCTTCTTACGATTAATTTTCACACTTTTATCTTGTAGTGACCGGTGATGTTGTAAACACCTAAAGAGTAAGCATACATGTAAGTGACTACATTTGGTGTGATAGAACTTCAAGACCCTAGGCATAGTTGTCTATAGTAACATTAAAGCAAATAAGAAGAACCTGTCAAAGTCTAGAACTCTTGATTCGTTTGATTCCATAATAACCCAATGGAAAAACTGCTAAGCAAGTGCATATTGATTATCTGGAGGGCTGGCTACACGAATAAACAAGGCATGCAAAGGGGCGAATTGGATCGCTGGGTCCTACCACCTTGGTGAAAACTTGTTGGGACCCGAGGGGTATATATGCCTCTTGCAAAAGCTTCAGCAGGTAACACTGGGGAACAGGCTTTGACCCCATAGGTGATATCTTTTCCCTTCAGATTTAATCACAGAACATCACTGGAAAAGAACAATACATCCACACTGAGCAAACTTGAACTAATATAAACTTCTTCTTACGATTAATTTTCACACTTTTATCATGTAGTGACCAGTGGTGTTGTAAATACCTAAAGAGTTACATATGCCAAGTAAGCATACATGTAAGTGACTACATGTGGTGTGATAGAACTTCAAGACCCTAGGCATAGTTGTCTATAGTAACATGAAAGCAAATAAGAAGAACCTGTCAAAGTCTAGAACTCTTGATTAGTTTGATTCCATAACAACCCAATGGAAAAACTGCTAAGCAAGTGCATACTGATTATCTGGAAGGCAGGCTTCACGAATAAACAAGGTATGCAAAGGGGCAAAATGGATCGCTGGGTCCTACCACCTTGGTGAAAACTTGCTGGGACCCGAGGGGTATATATGCCTCTTGCAAAAGCTTCAGCAGATACCATTGGGGAAATGGCTTTGACCCCATAGGTGATATCTTTTCCCTTCAGATTTAGTCACAGAACATTACTGGAACAGAACAATACATCCACACAGAGCAAACTTGAACTAATATAAACTTCTTCCTACGATTAATTTTCACACTTTTAGCATATAGTGACCAGTGGTGTTGTAAATACCTAAAGAGTTACATATGCCAAGTAAGCATACATGTAAGTGACTACATGTGGTGTGATAGAACTTCAAGACCCTAGGCATAGTTGTCTATAGTAACATGAAAGCAAATAAGAAGAACCTGTCAAAGTCTAGAATTCTTGATTAGCTTGATTCCATAATAACCCAATGGAAGAAATGCTAAGCAAGTGCATATTGATTATCTGGAGGGCTGGCTACACGAATAAACAAGGTAAGCAAAGGGGCGAAATGGATCGCTGGGCCTTACCACCTTGGTGAAAACTTGCTGGGACCCGAGGGTTATATATGCCTCTTGCAAAAGCTTCAGCAGATACCATTGGGGAACAGGCATTGACCCCATAGGTGATATATTTTAACTTCAGATTTAGTCAGAGAACATGACTGGAACAGAACAATACATCCACACAAAGCAAACTTGAACTAATATAAACTTCTTCTTACGATTAATTTTCACACTTTTATCATGTAGTGACCGGTGACAGGGCTGGACTGGGACAGAAAATCGGCCCTGGCATTTTGGCCCAGACTGGCCCACTACATATGACCATAAACACCACCCATCTTTGCACGCCCTTAAATATGTTTTTGTTCAACTCCTTTTCATTAAAACCACTAATGCCATGTAATGAGTGAGTAGGAACGAGTTAACAGATTAAATAAGTACAAAATTGTAATTTATTAATACAATTGAACTATACTCCACAGTGATGCATCCAAAAAACAAGCTATAAGCTGCATTGGCATAGCAATACCAATGTTTCCCACAGGATCTTGGTAAAACTGTGGTGGGCGGACCTCTGTCCCTCTAGGGGGGTTTGGGGGCATGCCCCCCCTAAGAAAAATTTGTGCATTTTAATGTTAAATTCATTAATCTGGTGCAGTTTGAGAGTTCAAAATTAAAAGGCTCCAACCCATATTAAGTGTGCAAATTAAACAAATAAAAAATCATACCTCTTTTAGTAACAGTGTCTGTCTATATTACACTACTACATAATAATAGTTATAATATTAAACCAATGACAGTAATAGCCATATATTGCAAAACAAATGCACTGAAAAATAAAGAAAACTTTCATAATTAGTTTTGTACTCATTTCTAAACTTGAAAGAGATAAGCACATGATCTTTTATTTTGACGGAAACTGCATCAAGCTTTTATTTTGGCGGAAAACATGGATAAAAACGCGTCTTTTTTACATTCCTGTACATTCCTTGCGTTTCTTCTCCATCTCTCAGACTATTTTGACAGATACACACTTGACACTGCACGCTCACTCAAAGCCCAAAGGGGGAGGTGTGATTGGGCCAGCCCAGTGTCAAGAAATCAATCAAGAAAACAACCAATGGGCCGCTGATCTACGGGTTTCATAAGCCGGTCTGTCAGTGGGAAAAAAAACTAACGCTTACTTTTTTTTGACCAATGCATTACACCGGCACTAACCCAGCACCATCAATTTAAACAAAACAAAACGAATGGGCCGCCGATGTACAAGTTTTATGGGCCGTTAAAAGAAAAAAAAAAGTATGAGATTTATCGGCCCAAAAAGCACGTCGGCCCACCGGGCATTTGCCCGGTATGCCAGATTACCAGTCCAGCCCTGACCGGTGATGTTGTAAACACCTAAAGAGTAAGCATACATGTAAGTGACTACATGTGGTGTGATAGAACTTCAAGACCCTAGGCATAGTTGTCTATAGTAACATGAAAGCAAATAAGAAAAACCTGTCAAAGTCTAGAACTCTTGATTAGTTTGATTCCATAATAACCCAATGGAAAAACTGCTAAGCAAGTGCATATTGATTATCTGGAAGGCAGGCTACACGAATAAACAAGTTATGCAAAGCCACGAAATGGATCGCTGGGCCCTACCACCTTGGTGAAAACTTGCTGGGACCCGAGGGGTATATATGTCTCTTGCAAAAGCTTCAGCAGATACCACTGGGGAACAGGCTTTGACCCCATAGGTGATATCTTTTCCCTTCAGATTTAGTCACAGAACATGACTGGAACAGAACAATACATACACAGAGAGCAAACTTGAACTAATATAAACTTCTTCTTACTATTAATTTTCTCACTTTTATCATATAGTGAACAATGGTGTTGTAAATACCTAAAGAATTACATATGCCAAGTAAGCATACATGTACGTGACTACATGTGGTGTGATAGACCTTCAAGACCCTAGGCATAGTTGTCTATAGTAACATGAAGGCAAATAAGAAGAACCTGTCAAAGTCTAGAACTCTTGATTAGTTTGATTCCATAATAACCCAATGGAAAAACTGCTTAAGCAAGTGCATATTGATTATCTGGAAGGCAGGCTACACGAATAAACAAGTTATGCAAAGGGGCAAAATAGATCGCTGGGTCCTACCACCTTGGTGAAAACTTGCTGGGACCCGAGGGGTATATATGCCTCTTGCAAAAGCTTGAGCAGTTACCATTGGGGAACAGGCTTTGACCCCATAGGTGATATATTTTCCCTTCAGATTTAGTCACACATCATCACTGGAACAGAACAATACATCCACACAGAGCAAACTTGAACTAATATAAACTTTTTCTTACGATTAATTTTCACAATTTTATCATGTAGTGACCGGTGGTGTTGTAAATACCTAAAGAATTACATATGCCAAGTAAGCATACATGTAAGTGACTACATGTGGTGTGATAGAACTTCAAGACCCTAGGCATAGTTGTCTATAGTAACATGAAAGCAAATAAGAAGAACCTGTCAAAGTCTAGAACTCTTGATTAGTTTGATTCCATAATAACCCAATGGAAAAACTGCTAAGCAAGTGCATATTGATTATCTGGAAGGCAGGCTTCACGAATAAACAAGGTATGCAAAGGGGCAAAATGGATCGCTGGGTCCTACCACCTTGGTGAAAACTTGCTGGGACCCGAGGGGTATATATGCCTCTTGCAAAAGCTTCAGCAGATACCATTGGGGAAATGGCTTTGACCCCATAGGTGATATCTTTTCCCTTCAGATTTAGTCACAGAACATCACTGGAACAGAACAATACATCCACACAGAGCAAACTTGAACTAATATAAACTTTTTCTTACGATTAATTTTTCACAATTTTATCATGTAGTGACCGGTGGTGTTGTAAATACCTAAAGAATTACATATGCCAAGTAAGCACACATGTAAGTGACTACATGTGGTGTGATAGAACTTCAAGACCCTAGGCATAGTTGTCTATAGTAACATGAAAGCAAATAAGAAGAACCTGTCAAAGTCTAGAACTCTTGATTAGTTTGATTCCATAATAACCCAATGGAAAAACTGCTAAGCAAGTGCATATTGATTTTCTGGAAGGCAGGCTTCACGAATAAACAAGGTATGCAAAGGGGCAAAATGGATCGCTGGGTCCTACCACCTTGGTGAAAACTTGCTGGGACCCGAGGGGTATATATGCCTCTTGCAAAAGCTTCAGCAGATACCATTGGGGAAATGGCTTTGACCCCATAGGTGATATCTTTTCCCTTCAGATTTAGTCACAGAACATCACTGGAACAGAACAATACATCCACACAGAGCAAACTTGAACTAATATAAACTTCTTCTTACGATTAATTTTCACACTTTTAGCATATAGTGACCAGTGGCGTTGTAAATACCTAAAGAGTTACATATGCCAAGTAAGCATACATGTAAGTGACTACATGTGGTGTGATAGAACTTCAAGACCCTAGGCATAGTTGTCTATAGTAACATGAAAGCAAATAAGAAGAACCTGTCAAAGTCTAGAATTCTTGATTAGTTTGATTCCATAATAACCCAATGGAAGAAATGCTAAGCAAGTGCATATTGATTATCTGGACGGCTGGCTACACGAATAAACAAGGTAAGCAAAGGGGCGAAATGGATCGCTGGGCCTTACCACCTTGGTGAAAACTTGCTGTGACCCGAGGGTTATATATGCCTCTTGCAACAGCTTCAGCAGATACCATTGGGGAACAGGCTTTGACCCCATAGTTGATATCTTTACCCTTCAGATTTAGTCAGAGAACATGACTGGAACAGAACAATACATACACAGAGAGCAAACTTGAACTAATATAAACTTCTTCTTACGATTAATTTTCTTACTTTTATCATATAGTGAACAATGGTGTTGTAAATACCTAAAGAATTACATATGCCAAGTAAGCATACATGTAAGTGACTACATGTGGTGTGATAGAACTTCAAGACCCTAGGCAAAGTTGTCTATAGTAACATGAAAGCAAATAAGAAGAACCTGTCAAAGTCTAGAACTCTTGATTAGTTTGATTCCATAATAACCCAATGGAAAAACTGCTAAGCAAGTGCACATTGATTATCTGGAAGGCAGGCTACACGAATAAACAAGTTATGCAAAGGGGCAAAATGGATCGCTGGGTCCTATAACCTTGGTGAAAACTTGCTGGGACCCGAGGGGTATATATGCCTCTTGCAAAAGCTTGAACAGATACCATTGGGGAACAGGCTTTGACCCCATAGGTGATATATTTTCCCTTCAGATTTAGTCACACAACATCACTGGAACAGAACAATACATCCACACAGAGCAAACTTGAACTAATATAAACTTCTTCTTACGATTAATTTCACACTTTTATCTTGTAGTGACCGGTGATGTTGTAAACACCTAAAGAGTAAGCATACATGTAAGTGACTACATTTGGTGTGATAGAACTTCAAGACCCTAGGCATAGTTGTCTATAGTAACATGAAAGCAAATAAGAAGAACCTGTCAAAGTCTAGAACTCTTGATTAGTTTGATTCCATAATAACCCAATGGAAAAACTGCTAAGCAAGTGCATATTGATTATCTGGAAGGCAGGCTACACGAATAAACAAGTTATGCAAAGGGGCAAAATGGATCGCTGGGTCCTATCACCTTGGTGAAAACTTGCTGGGACCCGAGGCGTATATATGCCTCTTGCAAAAGCTTGAGCAGATACCATTGGGGAACAGGCTTTGACCCCATAGGTGATATATTTTCCCTTCAGATTTAGTCACACAACATCACTGGAACAGAACAATACATCCACACAGAGCAAACTTGAACTAATATAAACTTCTTCTTACGATTAATTTCACACTTTTATCTTGTAGTGACCGGTGATGTTGTAAACACCTAAAGAGTAAGCATACATGTAAGTGACTACATTTGGTGTGATAGAACTTCAAGACCCTAGGCATAGTTGTCTATAGTAACATTAAAGCAAATAAGAAGAACCTGTCAAAGTCTAGAACTCTTGATTCGTTTGATTCCATAATAACCCAATGGAAAAACTGCTAAGCAAGTGCATATTGATTATCTGGAGGGCTGGCTACACGAATAAACAAGGCATGCAAAGGGGCGAATTGGATCGCTGGGTCCTACCACCTTGGTGAAAACTTGTTGGGACCCGAGGGGTATATATGCCTCTTGCAAAAGCTTCAGCAGGTAACACTGGGGAACAGGCTTTGACCCCATAGGTGATATCTTTTCCCTTCAGATTTAATCACAGAACATCACTGGAAAAGAACAATACATCCACACTGAGCAAACTTGAACTAATATAAACTTCTTCTTACGATTAATTTTCACACTTTTATCATGTAGTGACCAGTGGTGTTGTAAATACCTAAAGAGTTACATATGCCAAGTAAGCATACATGTAAGTGACTACATGTGGTGTGATAGAACTTCAAGACCC
Organism: Scardinius erythrophthalmus; assembly: GCF_964197995.2. Lineage (NCBI taxonomy): Eukaryota > Metazoa > Chordata > Actinopteri > Cypriniformes > Leuciscidae > Scardinius > Scardinius erythrophthalmus. The sequence continues at coordinate 23,055 of NW_028296314.1, forward strand.
TAGGCATAGTTGTCTATAGTAACATGAAAGCAAATAAGAAGAACCTGTCAAAGTCTAGAATTCTTGATTAGTTTGATTCCATAATAACCCAATGGAAGAAATGCTAAGCAAGTGCATATTGATTATCTGGACGGCTGGCTACACGAATAAACAAGGTAAGCAAAGGGGCGAAATGGATCGCTGGGCCTTACCACCTTGGTGAAAACTTGCTGTGACCCGAGGGTTATATATGCCTCTTGCAACAGCTTCAGCAGATACCATTGGGGAACAGGCTTTGACCCGATAGTTGATATCTTTTCCCTTCAGATTTAGTCAGAGAACATGACTGGAACAGAACAATACATACACAGAGAGCAAACTTGAACTAATATAAACTTCTTCTTACGATTAATTTTTTTACTTTTATCATATAGTGAACAATGGTGTTGTAAATACCTAAAGAATTACATATGCCAAGTAAGCATACATGTAAGTGACTACATGTGGTGTGATAGAACTTCAAGACCCTAGGCAAAGTTGTCTATAGTAACATGAAAGCAAATAAGAAGAACCTGTCAAAGTCTAGAACTCTTGATTAGTTTGATTCCATAATAACCCAATGGAAAAACTGCTAAGCAAGTGCATATTGATTATCTGGAAGGCAGGCTACACGAATAAACAAGTTATGCAAAGGGGCAAAATGGATCGCTGGGTCCTATCACCTTGGTGAAAACTTGCTGGGACCCGAGGGGTATATATGCCTCTTGCAAAAGCTTGAGCAGATACCATTGGGGAACAGGCTTTGACCCCATAGGTGATATATTTTCCCTTCAGATTTAGTCACACAACATCACTGGAACAGAACAATACATCCACACAGAGCAAACTTGAACTAATATAAACTTCTTCTTACGATTAATTTCACACTTTTATCTTGTAGTGACCGGTGATGTTGTAAACACCTAAAGAGTAAGCATACATGTAAGTGACTACATTTGGTGTGATAGAACTTCAAGACCCTAGGCATAGTTGTCTATAGTAATATGAAAGCAAATAAGAAGAACCTGTCAAAGTCTAGAACTCTTGATTAGTTTGATTCCATAATAACCCAATGGAAAAACTGCTAAGCAAGTGCATATTGATTATCTGGAAGGCAGGCTACACGAATAAACAAGTTATGCAAAGGCACGAAATGGATCGCTGGGCCCTACCACCTTGGTGAAAACTTGCTGGGACCCGAGGGGTATATATGCCTCTTGCAAAAGCTTCAGCAGATACCATTGGGGAACAGGCTTTGACCCCATAGGTGATATCTTTTCCCTTCAGATTTAGTCACAGAACATCACTGGAACAGAACAATACATCCACACAGAGCAAACCTGAACTAATATAAACTTCTTCTTACGATTAATTTTCACACTTTTATCATGTAGTGACCGGTGGTGTTGTAAATACCTAAAGAGTCACATATGCCAAGTAAGCATACATGTAAGTGACTACATGTGGTGTGATAGAACTTCAAGACCCTAGGCATAGTTGTCTATAGTAACATGAAAGCAAATAAGAAGAACCTGTCAAAGTCTAGAATTCTTGATTAGTTTGATTCCATAATAACCCAATGGAAGAAATGCTAAGCAAGTGCATATTGATTATCTGGAAGGCAGTCTACACGAATAAACAAGGTATGCAAAGGGGTGAAATGGATCGCTGGGTCCTACCACCTTGGTGAAAACTTGCTGGGAGCCGAGGGTTATATAGGCCTCTTGCAAAAGCTTCAGCAGATACCATTGGGGAACAGGCATTGACCCCATAGGTGATATATTTTCCCTTCAGATTTAGTCAGAGAACATGACTGGAACAGAACAATACATCCACACAGAGCAAACTTGAACTAATATAAACTTCTTCTTACGATTAATTTTCACACTTTTATCTTGTAGTGACCGGTGATGTTGTAAACACCTAAAGAGTAAGCATACATGTAAGTGACTACATTTGGTGTGATAGAACTTCAAGACCCTAGGCATAGTTGTCTATAGTAACATTAAAGCAAATAAGAAGAACCTGTCAAAGTCTAGAACTCTTGATTCGTTTGATTCCATAATAACCCAATGGAAAAACTGCTAAGCAAGTGCATATTGATTATCTGGAGGGCTGGCTACACGAATAAACAAGGCATGCAAAGGGGCGAATTGGATCGCTGGGTCCTACCACCTTGGTGAAAACTTGTTGGGACCCGAGGGGTATATATGCCTCTTGCAAAAGCTTCAGCAGGTAACACTGGGGAACAGGCTTTGACCCCATAGGTGATATCTTTTCCCTTCAGATTTAATCACAGAACATCACTGGAAAAGAACAATACATCCACACTGAGCAAACTTGAACTAATATAAACTTCTTCTTACGATTAATTTTCACACTTTTATCATGTAGTGACCAGTGGTGTTGTAAATACCTAAAGAGTTACATATGCCAAGTAAGCATACATGTAAGTGACTACATGTGGTGTGATAGAACTTCAAGACCCTAGGCATAGTTGTCTATAGTAACATGAAAGCAAATAAGAAGAACCTGTCAAAGTCTAGAACTCTTGATTAGTTTGATTCCATAACAACCCAATGGAAAAACTGCTAAGCAAGTGCATACTGATTATCTGGAAGGCAGGCTTCACGAATAAACAAGGTATGCAAAGGGGCAAAATGGATCGCTGGGTCCTACCACCTTGGTGAAAACTTGCTGGGACCCGAGGGGTATATATGCCTCTTGCAAAAGCTTCAGCAGATACCATTGGGGAAATGGCTTTGACCCCATAGGTGATATCTTTTCCCTTCAGATTTAGTCACAGAACATTACTGGAACAGAACAATACATCCACACAGAGCAAACTTGAACTAATATAAACTTCTTCCTACGATTAATTTTCACACTTTTAGCATATAGTGACCAGTGGTGTTGTAAATACCTAAAGAGTTACATATGCCAAGTAAGCATACATGTAAGTGACTACATGTGGTGTGATAGAACTTCAAGACCCTAGGCATAGTTGTCTATAGTAACATGAAAGCAAATAAGAAGAACCTGTCAAAGTCTAGAATTCTTGATTAGCTTGATTCCATAATAACCCAATGGAAGAAATGCTAAGCAAGTGCATATTGATTATCTGGAGGGCTGGCTACACGAATAAACAAGGTAAGCAAAGGGGCGAAATGGATCGCTGGGCCTTACCACCTTGGTGAAAACTTGCTGGGACCCGAGGGTTATATATGCCTCTTGCAAAAGCTTCAGCAGATACCATTGGGGAACAGGCATTGACCCCATAGGTGATATATTTTAACTTCAGATTTAGTCAGAGAACATGACTGGAACAGAACAATACATCCACACAAAGCAAACTTGAACTAATATAAACTTCTTCTTACGATTAATTTTCACACTTTTATCATGTAGTGACCGGTGACAGGGCTGGACTGGGACAGAAAATCGGCCCTGGCATTTTGGCCCAGACTGGCCCACTACATATGACCATAAACACCACCCATCTTTGCACGCCCTTAAATATGTTTTTGTTCAACTCCTTTTCATTAAAACCACTAATGCCATGTAATGAGTGAGTAGGAACGAGTTAACAGATTAAATAAGTACAAAATTGTAATTTATTAATACAATTGAACTATACTCCACAGTGATGCATCCAAAAAACAAGCTATAAGCTGCATTGGCATAGCAATACCAATGTTTCCCACAGGATCTTGGTAAAACTGTGGTGGGCGGACCTCTGTCCCTCTAGGGGGGTTTGGGGGCATGCCCCCCCTAAGAAAAATTTGTGCATTTTAATGTTAAATTCATTAATCTGGTGCAGTTTGAGAGTTCAAAATTAAAAGGCTCCAACCCATATTAAGTGTGCAAATTAAACAAATAAAAAATCATACCTCTTTTAGTAACAGTGTCTGTCTATATTACACTACTACATAATAATAGTTATAATATTAAACCAATGACAGTAATAGCCATATATTGCAAAACAAATGCACTGAAAAATAAAGAAAACTTTCATAATTAGTTTTGTACTCATTTCTAAACTTGAAAGAGATAAGCACATGATCTTTTATTTTGACGGAAACTGCATCAAGCTTTTATTTTGGCGGAAAACATGGATAAAAACGCGTCTTTTTTACATTCCTGTACATTCCTTGCGTTTCTTCTCCATCTCTCAGACTATTTTGACAGATACACACTTGACACTGCACGCTCACTCAAAGCCCAAAGGGGGAGGTGTGATTGGGCCAGCCCAGTGTCAAGAAATCAATCAAGAAAACAACCAATGGGCCGCTGATCTACGGGTTTCATAAGCCGGTCTGTCAGTGGGAAAAAAAACTAACGCTTACTTTTTTTTGACCAATGCATTACACCGGCACTAACCCAGCACCATCAATTTAAACAAAACAAAACGAATGGGCCGCCGATGTACAAGTTTTATGGGCCGTTAAAAGAAAAAAAAAAGTATGAGATTTATCGGCCCAAAAAGCACGTCGGCCCACCGGGCATTTGCCCGGTATGCCAGATTACCAGTCCAGCCCTGACCGGTGATGTTGTAAACACCTAAAGAGTAAGCATACATGTAAGTGACTACATGTGGTGTGATAGAACTTCAAGACCCTAGGCATAGTTGTCTATAGTAACATGAAAGCAAATAAGAAAAACCTGTCAAAGTCTAGAACTCTTGATTAGTTTGATTCCATAATAACCCAATGGAAAAACTGCTAAGCAAGTGCATATTGATTATCTGGAAGGCAGGCTACACGAATAAACAAGTTATGCAAAGCCACGAAATGGATCGCTGGGCCCTACCACCTTGGTGAAAACTTGCTGGGACCCGAGGGGTATATATGTCTCTTGCAAAAGCTTCAGCAGATACCACTGGGGAACAGGCTTTGACCCCATAGGTGATATCTTTTCCCTTCAGATTTAGTCACAGAACATGACTGGAACAGAACAATACATACACAGAGAGCAAACTTGAACTAATATAAACTTCTTCTTACTATTAATTTTCTCACTTTTATCATATAGTGAACAATGTTGTTGTAAATACCTAAAGAATTACATATGCCAAGTAAGCATACATGTACGTGACTACATGTGGTGTGATAGAACTTCAAGACCCTAGGCATAGTTGTCTATAGTAACATGAAGGCAAATAAGAAGAACCTGTCAAAGTCTAGAACTCTTGATTAGTTTGATTCCATAATAACCCAATGGAAAAACTGCTTAAGCAAGTGCATATTGATTATCTGGAAGGCAGGCTACACGAATAAACAAGTTATGCAAAGGGGCAAAATAGATCGCTGGGTCCTACCACCTTGGTGAAAACTTGCTGGGACCCGAGGGGTATATATGCCTCTTGCAAAAGCTTGAGCAGTTACCATTGGGGAACAGGCTTTGACCCCATAGGTGATATATTTTCCCTTCAGATTTAGTCACACATCATCACTGGAACAGAACAATACATCCACACAGAGCAAACTTGAACTAATATAAACTTTTTCTTACGATTAATTTTCACAATTTTATCATGTAGTGACCGGTGGTGTTGTAAATACCTAAAGAATTACATATGCCAAGTAAGCATACATGTAAGTGACTACATGTGGTGTGATAGAACTTCAAGACCCTAGGCATAGTTGTCTATAGTAACATGAAAGCAAATAAGAAGAACCTGTCAAAGTCTAGAACTCTTGATTAGTTTGATTCCATAATAACCCAATGGAAAAACTGCTAAGCAAGTGCATATTGATTATCTGGAAGGCAGGCTTCACGAATAAACAAGGTATGCAAAGGGGCAAAATGGATCGCTGGGTCCTACCACCTTGGTGAAAACTTGCTGGGACCCGAGGGGTATATATGCCTCTTGCAAAAGCTTCAGCAGATACCATTGGGGAAATGGCTTTGACCCCATAGGTGATATCTTTTCCCTTCAGATTTAGTCACAGAACATCACTGGAACAGAACAATACATCCACACAGAGCAAACTTGAACTAATATAAACTTTTTCTTACGATTAATTTTCACAATTTTATCATGTAGTGACCGGTGGTGTTGTAAATACCTAAAGAATTACATATGCCAAGTAAGCACACATGTAAGTGACTACATGTGGTGTGATAGAACTTCAAGACCCTAGGCATAGTTGTCTATAGTAACATGAAAGCAAATAAGAAGAACCTGTCAAAGTCTAGAACTCTTGATTAGTTTGATTCCATAATAACCCAATGGAAAAACTGCTAAGCAAGTGCATATTGATTTTCTGGAAGGCAGGCTTCACGAATAAACAAGGTATGCAAAGGGGCAAAATGGATCGCTGGGTCCTACCACCTTGGTGAAAACTTGCTGGGACCCGAGGGGTATATATGCCTCTTGCAAAAGCTTCAGCAGATACCATTGGGGAAATGGCTTTGACCCCATAGGTGATATCTTTTCCCTTCAGATTTAGTCACAGAACATCACTGGAACAGAACAATACATCCACACAGAGCAAACTTGAACTAATATAAACTTCTTCTTACGATTAATTTTCACACTTTTAGCATATAGTGACCAGTGGCGTTGTAAATACCTAAAGAGTTACATATGCCAAGTAAGCATACATGTAAGTGACTACATGTGGTGTGATAGAACTTCAAGACCCTAGGCATAGTTGTCTATAGTAACATGAAAGCAAATAAGAAGAACCTGTCAAAGTCTAGAATTCTTGATTAGTTTGATTCCATAATAACCCAATGGAAGAAATGCTAAGCAAGTGCATATTGATTATCTGGACGGCTGGCTACACGAATAAACAAGGTAAGCAAAGGGGCGAAATGGATCGCTGGGCCTTACCACCTTGGTGAAAACTTGCTGTGACCCGAGGGTTATATATGCCTCTTGCAACAGCTTCAGCAGATACCATTGGGGAACAGGCTTTGACCCCATAGTTGATATCTTTACCCTTCAGATTTAGTCAGAGAACATGACTGGAACAGAACAATACATACACAGAGAGCAAACTTGAACTAATATAAACTTCTTCTTACGATTAATTTTCTTACTTTTATCATATAGTGAACAATGGTGTTGTAAATACCTAAAGAATTACATATGCCAAGTAAGCATACATGTAAGTGACTACATGTGGTGTGATAGAACTTCAAGACCCTAGGCAAAGTTGTCTATAGTAACATGAAAGCAAATAAGAAGAACCTGTCAAAGTCTAGAACTCTTGATTAGTTTGATTCCATAATAACCCAATGGAAAAACTGCTAAGCAAGTGCACATTGATTATCTGGAAGGCAGGCTACACGAATAAACAAGTTATGCAAAGGGGCAAAATGGATCGCTGGGTCCTATAACCTTGGTGAAAACTTGCTGGGACCCGAGGGGTATATATGCCTCTTGCAAAAGCTTGAACAGATACCATTGGGGAACAGGCTTTGACCCCATAGGTGATATATTTTCCCTTCAGATTTAGTCACACAACATCACTGGAACAGAACAATACATCCACACAGAGCAAACTTGAACTAATATAAACTTCTTCTTACAATTAATTTCACACTTTTATCTTGTAGTGACCGGTGATGTTGTAAACACCTAAAGAGTAAGCATACATGTAAGTGACTACATTTGGTGTGATAGAACTTCAAGACCCTAGGCATAGTTGTCTATAGTAACATGAAAGCAAATAAGAAGAACCTGTCAAAGTCTAGAACTCTTGATTAGTTTGATTCCATAATAACCCAATGGAAAAACTGCTAAGCAAGTGCATATTGATTATCTGGAAGGCAGGCTACACGAATAAACAAGTTATGCAAAGGGGCAAAATGGATCGCTGGGTCCTATCACCTTGGTGAAAACTTGCTGGGACCCGAGGCGTATATATGCCTCTTGCAAAAGCTTGAGCAGATACCATTGGGGAACAGGCTTTGACCCCATAGGTGATATATTTTCCCTTCAGATTTAGTCACACAACATCACTGGAACAGAACAATACATCCACACAGAGCAAACTTGAACTAATATAAACTTCTTCTTACGATTAATTTCACACTTTTATCTTGTAGTGACCGGTGATGTTGTAAACACCTAAAGAGTAAGCATACATGTAAGTGACTACATTTGGTGTGATAGAACTTCAAGACCCTAGGCATAGTTGTCTATAGTAACATTAAAGCAAATAAGAAGAACCTGTCAAAGTCTAGAACTCTTGATTCGTTTGATTCCATAATAACCCAATGGAAAAACTGCTAAGCAAGTGCATATTGATTATCTGGAGGGCTGGCTACACGAATAAACAAGGCATGCAAAGGGGCGAATTGGATCGCTGGGTCCTACCACCTTGGTGAAAACTTGTTGGGACCCGAGGGGTATATATGCCTCTTGCAAAAGCTTCAGCAGGTAACACTGGGGAACAGGCTTTGACCCCATAGGTGATATCTTTTCCCTTCAGATTTAATCACAGAACATCACTGGAAAAGAACAATACATCCACACTGAGCAAACTTGAACTAATATAAACTTCTTCTTACGATTAATTTTCACACTTTTATCATGTAGTGACCAGTGGTGTTGTAAATACCTAAAGAGTTACATATGCCAAGTAAGCATACATGTAAGTGACTACATGTGGTGTGATAGAACTTCAAGACCCTAGGCATAGTTGTCTATAGTAACATGAAAGCAAATAAGAAGAACCTGTCAAAGTCTAGAATTCTTGATTAGTTTGATTCCATAATAACCCAATGGAAGAAATGCTAAGCAAGTGCATATTGATTATCTGGACGGCTGGCTACACGAATAAACAAGGTAAGCAAAGGGGCGAAATGGATCGCTGGGCCTTACCACCTTGGTGAAAACTTGCTGTGACCCGAGGGTTATATATGCCTCTTGCAACAGCTTCAGCAGATACCATTGGGGAACAGGCTTTGACCCGATAGTTGATATCTTTTCCCTTCAGATTTAGTCAGAGAACATGACTGGAACAGAACAATACATACACAGAGAGCAAACTTGAACTAATATAAACTTCTTCTTACGATTAATTTTCTTACTTTTATCATATAGTGAACAATGGTGTTGTAAATACCTAAAGAATTACATATGCCAAGTAAGCATACATGTAAGTGACTACATGTGGTGTGATAGAACTTCAAGACCCTAGGCAAAGTTGTCTATAGTAACATGAAAGCAAATAAGAAGAACCTGTCAAAGTCTAGAACTCTTGATTAGTTTGATTCCATAATAACCCAATGGAAAAACTGCTAAGCAAGTGCATATTGATTATCTGGAAGGCAGGCTACACGAATAAACAAGTTATGCAAAGGGGCAAAATGGATCGCTGGGTCCTATCACCTTGGTGAAAACTTGCTGGGACCTGAGGGGTATATATGCCTCTTGCAAAAGCTTGAGCAGATACCATTGGGGAACAGGCTTTGACCCCATAGGTGATATATTTTCCCTTCAGATTTAGTCACACAACATCACTGGAACAGAACAATACATCCACACAGAGCAAACTTGAACTAATATAAACTTCTTCTTACGATTAATTTCACACTTTTATCTTGTAGTGACCGGTGATGTTGTAAACACCTAAAGAGTAAGCATACATGTAAGTGACTACATTTGGTGTGATAGAACTTCAAGACCCTAGGCATAGTTGTCTATAGTAATATGAAAGCAAATAAGAAGAACCTGTCAAAGTCTAGAACTCTTGATTAGTTTGATTCCATAATAACCCAATGGAAAAACTGCTAAGCAAGTGCATATTGATTATCTGGAAGGCAGGCTACACGAATAAACAAGTTATGCAAAGGCACGAAATGGATCGCTGGGCCCTACCACCTTGGTGAAAACTTGCTGGGACCCGAGGGGTATATATGCCTCTTGCAAAAGCTTCAGCAGATACCATTGGGGAACAGGCTTTGACCCCATAGGTGATATCTTTTCCCTTCAGATTTAGTCACAGAACATCACTGGAACAGAACAATACATCCACACAGAGCAAACCTGAACTAATATAAACTTCTTCTTACGATTAATTTTCACACTTTTATCATGTAGTGACCGGTGGTGTTGTAAATACCTAAAGAGTCACATATGCCAAGTAAGCATACATGTAAGTGACTACATGTGGTGTGATAGAACTTCAAGACCCTAGGCATAGTTGTCTATAGTAACATGAAAGCAAATAAGAAGAACCTGTCAAAGTCTAGAATTCTTGATTAGTTTGATTCCATAATAACCCAATGGAAGAAATGCTAAGCAAGTGCATATTGATTATCTGGAAGGCAGTCTACACGAATAAACAAGGTATGCAAAGGGGTGAAATGGATCGCTGGGTCCTACCACCTTGGTGAAAACTTGCTGGGAGCCGAGGGTTATATAGGCCTCTTGCAAAAGCTTCAGCAGATACCATTGGGGAACAGGCATTGACCCCATAGGTGATATATTTTCCCTTCAGATTTAGTCAGAGAACATGACTGGAACAGAACAATACATCCACACAGAGCAAACTTGAACTAATATAAACTTCTTCTTACGATTAATTTTCACACTTTTATCTTGTAGTGACCGGTGATGTTGTAAACACCTAAAGAGTAAGCATACATGTAAGTGACTACATTTGGTGTGATAGAACTTCAAGACCCTAGGCATAGTTGTCTATAGTAACATTAAAGCAAATAAGAAGAACCTGTCAAAGTCTAGAACTCTTGATTCGTTTGATTCCATAATAACCCAATGGAAAAACTGCTAAGCAAGTGCATATTGATTATCTGGAGGGCTGGCTACACGAATAAACAAGGCATGCAAAGGGGCGAATTGGATCGCTGGGTCCTACCACCTTGGTGAAAACTTGTTGGGACCCGAGGGGTATATATGCCTCTTGCAAAAGCTTCAGCAGGTAACACTGGGGAACAGGCTTTGACCCCATAGGTGATATCTTTTCCCTTCAGATTTAATCACAGAACATCACTGGAAAAGAACAATACATCCACACTGAGCAAACTTGAACTAATATAAACTTCTTCTTACGATTAATTTTCACACTTTTATCATGTAGTGACCAGTGGTGTTGTAAATACCTAAAGAGTTACATATGCCAAGTAAGCATACATGTAAGTGACTACATGTGGTGTGATAGAACTTCAAGACCCTAGGCATAGTTGTCTATAGTAACATGAAAGCAAATAAGAAGAACCTGTCAAAGTCTAGAACTCTTGATTAGTTTGATTCCATAACAACCCAATGGAAAAACTGCTAAGCAAGTGCATACTGATTATCTGGAAGGCAGGCTTCACGAATAAACAAGGTATGCAAAGGGGCAAAATGGATCGCTGGGTCCTACCACCTTGGTGAAAACTTGCTGGGACCCGAGGGGTATATATGCCTCTTGCAAAAGCTTCAGCAGATACCATTGGGGAAATGGCTTTGACCCCATAGGTGATATCTTTTCCCTTCAGATTTAGTCACAGAACATTACTGGAACAGAACAATACATCCACACAGAGCAAACTTGAACTAATATAAACTTCTTCCTACGATTAATTTTCACACTTTTAGCATATAGTGACCAGTGGTGTTGTAAATACCTAAAGAGTTACATATGCCAAGTAAGCATACATGTAAGTGACTACATGTGGTGTGATAGAACTTCAAGACCCTAGGCATAGTTGTCTATAGTAACATGAAAGCAAATAAGAAGAACCTGTCAAAGTCTAGAATTCTTGATTAGCTTGATTCCATAATAACCCAATGGAAGAAATGCTAAGCAAGTGCATATTGATTATCTGGAGGGCTGGCTACACGAATAAACAAGGTAAGCAAAGGGGCGAAATGGATCGCTGGGCCTTACCACCTTGGTGAAAACTTGCTGGGACCCGAGGGTTATATATGCCTCTTGCAAAAGCTTCAGCAGATACCATTGGGGAACAGGCATTGACCCCATAGGTGATATATTTTAACTTCAGATTTAGTCAGAGAACATGACTGGAACAGAACAATACATCCACACAAAGCAAACTTGAACTAATATAAACTTCTTCTTACGATTAATTTTCACACTTTTATCATGTAGTGACCGGTGACAGGGCTGGACTGGGACAGAAAATCGGCCCTGGCATTTTGGCCCAGACTGGCCCACTACATATGACCATAAACACCACCCATCTTTGCACGCCCTTAAATATGTTTTTGTTCAACTCCTTTTCATTAAAACCACTAATGCCATGTAATGAGTGAGTAGGAACGAGTTAACAGATTAAATAAGTACAAAATTGTAATTTATTAATACAATTGAACTATACTCCACAGTGATGCATCCAAAAAACAAGCTATAAGCTGCATTGGCATAGCAATACCAATGTTTCCCACAGGATCTTGGTAAAACTGTGGTGGGCGGACCTCTGTCCCTCTAGGGGGGTTTGGGGGCATGCCCCCCCTAAGAAAAATTTGTGCATTTTAATGTTAAATTCATTAATCTGGTGCAGTTTGAGAGTTCAAAATTAAAAGGCTCCAACCCATATTAAGTGTGCAAATTAAACAAATAAAAAATCATACCTCTTTTAGTAACAGTGTCTGTCTATATTACACTACTACATAATAATAGTTATAATATTAAACCAATGACAGTAATAGCCATATATTGCAAAACAAATGCACTGAAAAATAAAGAAAACTTTCATAATTAGTTTTGTACTCATTTCTAAACTTGAAAGAGATAAGCACATGATCTTTTATTTTGACGGAAACTGCATCAAGCTTTTATTTTGGCGGAAAACATGGATAAAAACGCGTCTTTTTTACATTCCTGTACATTCCTTGCGTTTCTTCTCCATCTCTCAGACTATTTTGACAGATACACACTTGACACTGCACGCTCACTCAAAGCCCAAAGGGGGAGGTGTGATTGGGCCAGCCCAGTGTCAAGAAATCAATCAAGAAAACAACCAATGGGCCGCTGATCTACGGGTTTCATAAGCCGGTCTGTCAGTGGGAAAAAAAACTAACGCTTACTTTTTTTTGACCAATGCATTACACCGGCACTAACCCAGCACCATCAATTTAAACAAAACAAAACGAATGGGCCGCCGATGTACAAGTTTTATGGGCCGTTAAAAGAAAAAAAAAAGTATGAGATTTATCGGCCCAAAAAGCACGTCGGCCCACCGGGCATTTGCCCGGTATGCCAGATTACCAGTCCAGCCCTGACCGGTGATGTTGTAAACACCTAAAGAGTAAGCATACATGTAAGTGACTACATGTGGTGTGATAGAACTTCAAGACCCTAGGCATAGTTGTCTATAGTAACATGAAAGCAAATAAGAAAAACCTGTCAAAGTCTAGAACTCTTGATTAGTTTGATTCCATAATAACCCAATGGAAAAACTGCTAAGCAAGTGCATATTGATTATCTGGAAGGCAGGCTACACGAATAAACAAGTTATGCAAAGCCACGAAATGGATCGCTGGGCCCTACCACCTTGGTGAAAACTTGCTGGGACCCGAGGGGTATATATGTCTCTTGCAAAAGCTTCAGCAGATACCACTGGGGAACAGGCTTTGACCCCATAGGTGATATCTTTTCCCTTCAGATTTAGTCACAGAACATGACTGGAACAGAACAATACATACACAGAGAGCAAACTTGAACTAATATAAACTTCTTCTTACTATTAATTTTCTCACTTTTATCATATAGTGAACAATGTTGTTGTAAATACCTAAAGAATTACATATGCCAAGTAAGCATACATGTACGTGACTACATGTGGTGTGATAGAACTTCAAGACCCTAGGCATAGTTGTCTATAGTAACATGAAGGCAAATAAGAAGAACCTGTCAAAGTCTAGAACTCTTGATTAGTTTGATTCCATAATAACCCAATGGAAAAACTGCTTAAGCAAGTGCATATTGATTATCTGGAAGGCAGGCTACACGAATAAACAAGTTATGCAAAGGGGCAAAATAGATCGCTGGGTCCTACCACCTTGGTGAAAACTTGCTGGGACCCGAGGGGTATATATGCCTCTTGCAAAAGCTTGAGCAGTTACCATTGGGGAACAGGCTTTGACCCCATAGGTGATATATTTTCCCTTCAGATTTAGTCACACATCATCACTGGAACAGAACAATACATCCACACAGAGCAAACTTGAACTAATATAAACTTTTTCTTACGATTAATTTTCACAATTTTATCATGTAGTGACCGGTGGTGTTGTAAATACCTAAAGAATTACATATGCCAAGTAAGCATACATGTAAGTGACTACATGTGGTGTGATAGAACTTCAAGACCCTAGGCATAGTTGTCTATAGTAACATGAAAGCAAATAAGAAGAACCTGTCAAAGTCTAGAACTCTTGATTAGTTTGATTCCATAATAACCCAATGGAAAAACTGCTAAGCAAGTGCATATTGATTATCTGGAAGGCAGGCTTCACGAATAAACAAGGTATGCAAAGGGGCAAAATGGATCGCTGGGTCCTACCACCTTGGTGAAAACTTGCTGGGACCCGAGGGGTATATATGCCTCTTGCAAAAGCTTCAGCAGATACCATTGGGGAAATGGCTTTGACCCCATAGGTGATATCTTTTCCCTTCAGATTTAGTCACAGAACATCACTGGAACAGAACAATACATCCACACAGAGCAAACTTGAACTAATATAAACTTTTTCTTACGATTAATTTTCACAATTTTATCATGTAGTGACCGGTGGTGTTGTAAATACCTAAAGAATTACATATGCCAAGTAAGCACACATGTAAGTGACTACATGTGGTGTGATAGAACTTCAAGACCCTAGGCATAGTTGTCTATAGTAACATGAAAGCAAATAAGAAGAACCTGTCAAAGTCTAGAACTCTTGATTAGTTTGATTCCATAATAACCCAATGGAAAAACTGCTAAGCAAGTGCATATTGATTTTCTGGAAGGCAGGCTTCACGAATAAACAAGGTATGCAAAGGGGCAAAATGGATCGCTGGGTCCTACCACCTTGGTGAAAACTTGCTGGGACCCGAGGGGTATATATGCCTCTTGCAAAAGCTTCAGCAGATACCATTGGGGAAATGGCTTTGACCCCATAGGTGATATCTTTTCCCTTCAGATTTAGTCACAGAACATCACTGGAACAGAACAATACATCCACACAGAGCAAACTTGAACTAATATAAACTTCTTCTTACGATTAATTTTCACACTTTTAGCATATAGTGACCAGTGGCGTTGTAAATACCTAAAGAGTTACATATGCCAAGTAAGCATACATGTAAGTGACTACATGTGGTGTGATAGAACTTCAAGACCCTAGGCATAGTTGTCTATAGTAACATGAAAGCAAATAAGAAGAACCTGTCAAAGTCTAGAATTCTTGATTAGTTTGATTCCATAATAACCCAATGGAAGAAATGCTAAGCAAGTGCATATTGATTATCTGGACGGCTGGCTACACGAATAAACAAGGTAAGCAAAGGGGCGAAATGGATCGCTGGGCCTTACCACCTTGGTGAAAACTTGCTGTGACCCGAGGGTTATATATGCCTCTTGCAACAGCTTCAGCAGATACCATTGGGGAACAGGCTTTGACCCCATAGTTGATATCTTTACCCTTCAGATTTAGTCAGAGAACATGACTGGAACAGAACAATACATACACAGAGAGCAAACTTGAACTAATATAAACTTCTTCTTACGATTAATTTTCTTACTTTTATCATATAGTGAACAATGGTGTTGTAAATACCTAAAGAATTACATATGCCAAGTAAGCATACATGTAAGTGACTACATGTGGTGTGATAGAACTTCAAGACCCTAGGCAAAGTTGTCTATAGTAACATGAAAGCAAATAAGAAGAACCTGTCAAAG
The DNA here is from genome assembly GCF_964197995.2 of Scardinius erythrophthalmus. Taxonomy (NCBI): domain Eukaryota; kingdom Metazoa; phylum Chordata; class Actinopteri; order Cypriniformes; family Leuciscidae; genus Scardinius; species Scardinius erythrophthalmus. The sequence goes on from NW_028296314.1 coordinate 38,943, forward strand.
TCTAGAACTCTTGATTAGTTTGATTCCATAATAACCCAATGGAAAAACTGCTAAGCAAGTGCACATTGATTATCTGGAAGGCAGGCTACACGAATAAACAAGTTATGCAAAGGGGCAAAATGGATCGCTGGGTCCTATAACCTTGGTGAAAACTTGCTGGGACCCGAGGGGTATATATGCCTCTTGCAAAAGCTTGAACAGATACCATTGGGGAACAGGCTTTGACCCCATAGGTGATATATTTTCCCTTCAGATTTAGTCACACAACATCACTGGAACAGAACAATACATCCACACAGAGCAAACTTGAACTAATATAAACTTCTTCTTACAATTAATTTCACACTTTTATCTTGTAGTGACCGGTGATGTTGTAAACACCTAAAGAGTAAGCATACATGTAAGTGACTACATTTGGTGTGATAGAACTTCAAGACCCTAGGCATAGTTGTCTATAGTAACATGAAAGCAAATAAGAAGAACCTGTCAAAGTCTAGAACTCTTGATTAGTTTGATTCCATAATAACCCAATGGAAAAACTGCTAAGCAAGTGCATATTGATTATCTGGAAGGCAGGCTACACGAATAAACAAGTTATGCAAAGGGGCAAAATGGATCGCTGGGTCCTATCACCTTGGTGAAAACTTGCTGGGACCCGAGGCGTATATATGCCTCTTGCAAAAGCTTGAGCAGATACCATTGGGGAACAGGCTTTGACCCCATAGGTGATATATTTTCCCTTCAGATTTAGTCACACAACATCACTGGAACAGAACAATACATCCACACAGAGCAAACTTGAACTAATATAAACTTCTTCTTACGATTAATTTCACACTTTTATCTTGTAGTGACCGGTGATGTTGTAAACACCTAAAGAGTAAGCATACATGTAAGTGACTACATTTGGTGTGATAGAACTTCAAGACCCTAGGCATAGTTGTCTATAGTAACATTAAAGCAAATAAGAAGAACCTGTCAAAGTCTAGAACTCTTGATTCGTTTGATTCCATAATAACCCAATGGAAAAACTGCTAAGCAAGTGCATATTGATTATCTGGAGGGCTGGCTACACGAATAAACAAGGCATGCAAAGGGGCGAATTGGATCGCTGGGTCCTACCACCTTGGTGAAAACTTGTTGGGACCCGAGGGGTATATATGCCTCTTGCAAAAGCTTCAGCAGGTAACACTGGGGAACAGGCTTTGACCCCATAGGTGATATCTTTTCCCTTCAGATTTAATCACAGAACATCACTGGAAAAGAACAATACATCCACACTGAGCAAACTTGAACTAATATAAACTTCTTCTTACGATTAATTTTCACACTTTTATCATGTAGTGACCAGTGGTGTTGTAAATACCTAAAGAGTTACATATGCCAAGTAAGCATACATGTAAGTGACTACATGTGGTGTGATAGAACTTCAAGACCCTAGGCATAGTTGTCTATAGTAACATGAAAGCAAATAAGAAGAACCTGTCAAAGTCTAGAATTCTTGATTAGTTTGATTCCATAATAACCCAATGGAAGAAATGCTAAGCAAGTGCATATTGATTATCTGGACGGCTGGCTACACGAATAAACAAGGTAAGCAAAGGGGCGAAATGGATCGCTGGGCCTTACCACCTTGGTGAAAACTTGCTGTGACCCGAGGGTTATATATGCCTCTTGCAACAGCTTCAGCAGATACCATTGGGGAACAGGCTTTGACCCGATAGTTGATATCTTTTCCCTTCAGATTTAGTCAGAGAACATGACTGGAACAGAACAATACATACACAGAGAGCAAACTTGAACTAATATAAACTTCTTCTTACGATTAATTTTCTTACTTTTATCATATAGTGAACAATGGTGTTGTAAATACCTAAAGAATTACATATGCCAAGTAAGCATACATGTAAGTGACTACATGTGGTGTGATAGAACTTCAAGACCCTAGGCAAAGTTGTCTATAGTAACATGAAAGCAAATAAGAAGAACCTGTCAAAGTCTAGAACTCTTGATTAGTTTGATTCCATAATAACCCAATGGAAAAACTGCTAAGCAAGTGCATATTGATTATCTGGAAGGCAGGCTACACGAATAAACAAGTTATGCAAAGGGGCAAAATGGATCGCTGGGTCCTATCACCTTGGTGAAAACTTGCTGGGACCTGAGGGGTATATATGCCTCTTGCAAAAGCTTGAGCAGATACCATTGGGGAACAGGCTTTGACCCCATAGGTGATATATTTTCCCTTCAGATTTAGTCACACAACATCACTGGAACAGAACAATACATCCACACAGAGCAAACTTGAACTAATATAAACTTCTTCTTACGATTAATTTCACACTTTTATCTTGTAGTGACCGGTGATGTTGTAAACACCTAAAGAGTAAGCATACATGTAAGTGACTACATTTGGTGTGATAGAACTTCAAGACCCTAGGCATAGTTGTCTATAGTAATATGAAAGCAAATAAGAAGAACCTGTCAAAGTCTAGAACTCTTGATTAGTTTGATTCCATAATAACCCAATGGAAAAACTGCTAAGCAAGTGCATATTGATTATCTGGAAGGCAGGCTACACGAATAAACAAGTTATGCAAAGGCACGAAATGGATCGCTGGGCCCTACCACCTTGGTGAAAACTTGCTGGGACCCGAGGGGTATATATGCCTCTTGCAAAAGCTTCAGCAGATACCATTGGGGAACAGGCTTTGACCCCATAGGTGATATCTTTTCCCTTCAGATTTAGTCACAGAACATCACTGGAACAGAACAATACATCCACACAGAGCAAACCTGAACTAATATAAACTTCTTCTTACGATTAATTTTCACACTTTTATCATGTAGTGACCGGTGGTGTTGTAAATACCTAAAGAGTCACATATGCCAAGTAAGCATACATGTAAGTGACTACATGTGGTGTGATAGAACTTCAAGACCCTAGGCATAGTTGTCTATAGTAACATGAAAGCAAATAAGAAGAACCTGTCAAAGTCTAGAATTCTTGATTAGTTTGATTCCATAATAACCCAATGGAAGAAATGCTAAGCAAGTGCATATTGATTATCTGGAAGGCAGTCTACACGAATAAACAAGGTATGCAAAGGGGTGAAATGGATCGCTGGGTCCTACCACCTTGGTGAAAACTTGCTGGGAGCCGAGGGTTATATAGGCCTCTTGCAAAAGCTTCAGCAGATACCATTGGGGAACAGGCATTGACCCCATAGGTGATATATTTTCCCTTCAGATTTAGTCAGAGAACATGACTGGAACAGAACAATACATCCACACAGAGCAAACTTGAACTAATATAAACTTCTTCTTACGATTAATTTTCACACTTTTATCTTGTAGTGACCGGTGATGTTGTAAACACCTAAAGAGTAAGCATACATGTAAGTGACTACATTTGGTGTGATAGAACTTCAAGACCCTAGGCATAGTTGTCTATAGTAACATTAAAGCAAATAAGAAGAACCTGTCAAAGTCTAGAACTCTTGATTCGTTTGATTCCATAATAACCCAATGGAAAAACTGCTAAGCAAGTGCATATTGATTATCTGGAGGGCTGGCTACACGAATAAACAAGGCATGCAAAGGGGCGAATTGGATCGCTGGGTCCTACCACCTTGGTGAAAACTTGTTGGGACCCGAGGGGTATATATGCCTCTTGCAAAAGCTTCAGCAGGTAACACTGGGGAACAGGCTTTGACCCCATAGGTGATATCTTTTCCCTTCAGATTTAATCACAGAACATCACTGGAAAAGAACAATACATCCACACTGAGCAAACTTGAACTAATATAAACTTCTTCTTACGATTAATTTTCACACTTTTATCATGTAGTGACCAGTGGTGTTGTAAATACCTAAAGAGTTACATATGCCAAGTAAGCATACATGTAAGTGACTACATGTGGTGTGATAGAACTTCAAGACCCTAGGCATAGTTGTCTATAGTAACATGAAAGCAAATAAGAAGAACCTGTCAAAGTCTAGAACTCTTGATTAGTTTGATTCCATAACAACCCAATGGAAAAACTGCTAAGCAAGTGCATACTGATTATCTGGAAGGCAGGCTTCACGAATAAACAAGGTATGCAAAGGGGCAAAATGGATCGCTGGGTCCTACCACCTTGGTGAAAACTTGCTGGGACCCGAGGGGTATATATGCCTCTTGCAAAAGCTTCAGCAGATACCATTGGGGAAATGGCTTTGACCCCATAGGTGATATCTTTTCCCTTCAGATTTAGTCACAGAACATTACTGGAACAGAACAATACATCCACACAGAGCAAACTTGAACTAATATAAACTTCTTCCTACGATTAATTTTCACACTTTTAGCATATAGTGACCAGTGGTGTTGTAAATACCTAAAGAGTTACATATGCCAAGTAAGCATACATGTAAGTGACTACATGTGGTGTGATAGAACTTCAAGACCCTAGGCATAGTTGTCTATAGTAACATGAAAGCAAATAAGAAGAACCTGTCAAAGTCTAGAATTCTTGATTAGCTTGATTCCATAATAACCCAATGGAAGAAATGCTAAGCAAGTGCATATTGATTATCTGGAGGGCTGGCTACACGAATAAACAAGGTAAGCAAAGGGGCGAAATGGATCGCTGGGCCTTACCACCTTGGTGAAAACTTGCTGGGACCCGAGGGTTATATATGCCTCTTGCAAAAGCTTCAGCAGATACCATTGGGGAACAGGCATTGACCCCATAGGTGATATATTTTAACTTCAGATTTAGTCAGAGAACATGACTGGAACAGAACAATACATCCACACAAAGCAAACTTGAACTAATATAAACTTCTTCTTACGATTAATTTTCACACTTTTATCATGTAGTGACCGGTGACAGGGCTGGACTGGGACAGAAAATCGGCCCTGGCATTTTGGCCCAGACTGGCCCACTACATATGACCATAAACACCACCCATCTTTGCACGCCCTTAAATATGTTTTTGTTCAACTCCTTTTCATTAAAACCACTAATGCCATGTAATGAGTGAGTAGGAACGAGTTAACAGATTAAATAAGTACAAAATTGTAATTTATTAATACAATTGAACTATACTCCACAGTGATGCATCCAAAAAACAAGCTATAAGCTGCATTGGCATAGCAATACCAATGTTTCCCACAGGATCTTGGTAAAACTGTGGTGGGCGGACCTCTGTCCCTCTAGGGGGGTTTGGGGGCATGCCCCCCCTAAGAAAAATTTGTGCATTTTAATGTTAAATTCATTAATCTGGTGCAGTTTGAGAGTTCAAAATTAAAAGGCTCCAACCCATATTAAGTGTGCAAATTAAACAAATAAAAAATCATACCTCTTTTAGTAACAGTGTCTGTCTATATTACACTACTACATAATAATAGTTATAATATTAAACCAATGACAGTAATAGCCATATATTGCAAAACAAATGCACTGAAAAATAAAGAAAACTTTCATAATTAGTTTTGTACTCATTTCTAAACTTGAAAGAGATAAGCACATGATCTTTTATTTTGACGGAAACTGCATCAAGCTTTTATTTTGGCGGAAAACATGGATAAAAACGCGTCTTTTTTACATTCCTGTACATTCCTTGCGTTTCTTCTCCATCTCTCAGACTATTTTGACAGATACACACTTGACACTGCACGCTCACTCAAAGCCCAAAGGGGGAGGTGTGATTGGGCCAGCCCAGTGTCAAGAAATCAATCAAGAAAACAACCAATGGGCCGCTGATCTACGGGTTTCATAAGCCGGTCTGTCAGTGGGAAAAAAAACTAACGCTTACTTTTTTTTGACCAATGCATTACACCGGCACTAACCCAGCACCATCAATTTAAACAAAACAAAACGAATGGGCCGCCGATGTACAAGTTTTATGGGCCGTTAAAAGAAAAAAAAAAGTATGAGATTTATCGGCCCAAAAAGCACGTCGGCCCACCGGGCATTTGCCCGGTATGCCAGATTACCAGTCCAGCCCTGACCGGTGATGTTGTAAACACCTAAAGAGTAAGCATACATGTAAGTGACTACATGTGGTGTGATAGAACTTCAAGACCCTAGGCATAGTTGTCTATAGTAACATGAAAGCAAATAAGAAAAACCTGTCAAAGTCTAGAACTCTTGATTAGTTTGATTCCATAATAACCCAATGGAAAAACTGCTAAGCAAGTGCATATTGATTATCTGGAAGGCAGGCTACACGAATAAACAAGTTATGCAAAGCCACGAAATGGATCGCTGGGCCCTACCACCTTGGTGAAAACTTGCTGGGACCCGAGGGGTATATATGTCTCTTGCAAAAGCTTCAGCAGATACCACTGGGGAACAGGCTTTGACCCCATAGGTGATATCTTTTCCCTTCAGATTTAGTCACAGAACATGACTGGAACAGAACAATACATACACAGAGAGCAAACTTGAACTAATATAAACTTCTTCTTACTATTAATTTTCTCACTTTTATCATATAGTGAACAATGGTGTTGTAAATACCTAAAGAATTACATATGCCAAGTAAGCATACATGTACGTGACTACATGTGGTGTGATAGAACTTCAAGACCCTAGGCATAGTTGTCTATAGTAACATGAAGGCAAATAAGAAGAACCTGTCAAAGTCTAGAACTCTTGATTAGTTTGATTCCATAATAACCCAATGGAAAAACTGCTTAAGCAAGTGCATATTGATTATCTGGAAGGCAGGCTACACGAATAAACAAGTTATGCAAAGGGGCAAAATAGATCGCTGGGTCCTACCACCTTGGTGAAAACTTGCTGGGACCCGAGGGGTATATATGCCTCTTGCAAAAGCTTGAGCAGTTACCATTGGGGAACAGGCTTTGACCCCATAGGTGATATATTTTCCCTTCAGATTTAGTCACACATCATCACTGGAACAGAACAATACATCCACACAGAGCAAACTTGAACTAATATAAACTTTTTCTTACGATTAATTTTCACAATTTTATCATGTAGTGACCGGTGGTGTTGTAAATACCTAAAGAATTACATATGCCAAGTAAGCATACATGTAAGTGACTACATGTGGTGTGATAGAACTTCAAGACCCTAGGCATAGTTGTCTATAGTAACATGAAAGCAAATAAGAAGAACCTGTCAAAGTCTAGAACTCTTGATTAGTTTGATTCCATAATAACCCAATGGAAAAACTGCTAAGCAAGTGCATATTGATTATCTGGAAGGCAGGCTTCACGAATAAACAAGGTATGCAAAGGGGCAAAATGGATCGCTGGGTCCTACCACCTTGGTGAAAACTTGCTGGGACCCGAGGGGTATATATGCCTCTTGCAAAAGCTTCAGCAGATACCATTGGGGAAATGGCTTTGACCCCATAGGTGATATCTTTTCCCTTCAGATTTAGTCACAGAACATCACTGGAACAGAACAATACATCCACACAGAGCAAACTTGAACTAATATAAACTTTTTCTTACGATTAATTTTCACAATTTTATCATGTAGTGACCGGTGGTGTTGTAAATACCTAAAGAATTACATATGCCAAGTAAGCACACATGTAAGTGACTACATGTGGTGTGATAGAACTTCAAGACCCTAGGCATAGTTGTCTATAGTAACATGAAAGCAAATAAGAAGAACCTGTCAAAGTCTAGAACTCTTGATTAGTTTGATTCCATAATAACCCAATGGAAAAACTGCTAAGCAAGTGCATATTGATTTTCTGGAAGGCAGGCTTCACGAATAAACAAGGTATGCAAAGGGGCAAAATGGATCGCTGGGTCCTACCACCTTGGTGAAAACTTGCTGGGACCCGAGGGGTATATATGCCTCTTGCAAAAGCTTCAGCAGATACCATTGGGGAAATGGCTTTGACCCCATAGGTGATATCTTTTCCCTTCAGATTTAGTCACAGAACATCACTGGAACAGAACAATACATCCACACAGAGCAAACTTGAACTAATATAAACTTCTTCTTACGATTAATTTTCACACTTTTAGCATATAGTGACCAGTGGCGTTGTAAATACCTAAAGAGTTACATATGCCAAGTAAGCATACATGTAAGTGACTACATGTGGTGTGATAGAACTTCAAGACCCTAGGCATAGTTGTCTATAGTAACATGAAAGCAAATAAGAAGAACCTGTCAAAGTCTAGAATTCTTGATTAGTTTGATTCCATAATAACCCAATGGAAGAAATGCTAAGCAAGTGCATATTGATTATCTGGACGGCTGGCTACACGAATAAACAAGGTAAGCAAAGGGGCGAAATGGATCGCTGGGCCTTACCACCTTGGTGAAAACTTGCTGTGACCCGAGGGTTATATATGCCTCTTGCAACAGCTTCAGCAGATACCATTGGGGAACAGGCTTTGACCCCATAGTTGATATCTTTACCCTTCAGATTTAGTCAGAGAACATGACTGGAACAGAACAATACATACACAGAGAGCAAACTTGAACTAATATAAACTTCTTCTTACGATTAATTTTCTTACTTTTATCATATAGTGAACAATGGTGTTGTAAATACCTAAAGAATTACATATGCCAAGTAAGCATACATGTAAGTGACTACATGTGGTGTGATAGAACTTCAAGACCCTAGGCAAAGTTGTCTATAGTAACATGAAAGCAAATAAGAAGAACCTGTCAAAGTCTAGAACTCTTGATTAGTTTGATTCCATAATAACCCAATGGAAAAACTGCTAAGCAAGTGCACATTGATTATCTGGAAGGCAGGCTACACGAATAAACAAGTTATGCAAAGGGGCAAAATGGATCGCTGGGTCCTATAACCTTGGTGAAAACTTGCTGGGACCCGAGGGGTATATATGCCTCTTGCAAAAGCTTGAACAGATACCATTGGGGAACAGGCTTTGACCCCATAGGTGATATATTTTCCCTTCAGATTTAGTCACACAACATCACTGGAACAGAACAATACATCCACACAGAGCAAACTTGAACTAATATAAACTTCTTCTTACGATTAATTTCACACTTTTATCTTGTAGTGACCGGTGATGTTGTAAACACCTAAAGAGTAAGCATACATGTAAGTGACTACATTTGGTGTGATAGAACTTCAAGACCCTAGGCATAGTTGTCTATAGTAACATGAAAGCAAATAAGAAGAACCTGTCAAAGTCTAGAACTCTTGATTAGTTTGATTCCATAATAACCCAATGGAAAAACTGCTAAGCAAGTGCATATTGATTATCTGGAAGGCAGGCTACACGAATAAACAAGTTATGCAAAGGGGCAAAATGGATCGCTGGGTCCTATCACCTTGGTGAAAACTTGCTGGGACCCGAGGCGTATATATGCCTCTTGCAAAAGCTTGAGCAGATACCATTGGGGAACAGGCTTTGACCCCATAGGTGATATATTTTCCCTTCAGATTTAGTCACACAACATCACTGGAACAGAACAATACATCCACACAGAGCAAACTTGAACTAATATAAACTTCTTCTTACGATTAATTTCACACTTTTATCTTGTAGTGACCGGTGATGTTGTAAACACCTAAAGAGTAAGCATACATGTAAGTGACTACATTTGGTGTGATAGAACTTCAAGACCCTAGGCATAGTTGTCTATAGTAACATTAAAGCAAATAAGAAGAACCTGTCAAAGTCTAGAACTCTTGATTCGTTTGATTCCATAATAACCCAATGGAAAAACTGCTAAGCAAGTGCATATTGATTATCTGGAGGGCTGGCTACACGAATAAACAAGGCATGCAAAGGGGCGAATTGGATCGCTGGGTCCTACCACCTTGGTGAAAACTTGTTGGGACCCGAGGGGTATATATGCCTCTTGCAAAAGCTTCAGCAGGTAACACTGGGGAACAGGCTTTGACCCCATAGGTGATATCTTTTCCCTTCAGATTTAATCACAGAACATCACTGGAAAAGAACAATACATCCACACTGAGCAAACTTGAACTAATATAAACTTCTTCTTACGATTAATTTTCACACTTTTATCATGTAGTGACCAGTGGTGTTGTAAATACCTAAAGAGTTACATATGCCAAGTAAGCATACATGTAAGTGACTACATGTGGTGTGATAGAACTTCAAGACCCTAGGCATAGTTGTCTATAGTAACATGAAAGCAAATAAGAAGAACCTGTCAAAGTCTAGAATTCTTGATTAGTTTGATTCCATAATAACCCAATGGAAGAAATGCTAAGCAAGTGCATATTGATTATCTGGACGGCTGGCTACACGAATAAACAAGGTAAGCAAAGGGGCGAAATGGATCGCTGGGCCTTACCACCTTGGTGAAAACTTGCTGTGACCCGAGGGTTATATATGCCTCTTGCAACAGCTTCAGCAGATACCATTGGGGAACAGGCTTTGACCCGATAGTTGATATCTTTTCCCTTCAGATTTAGTCAGAGAACATGACTGGAACAGAACAATACATACACAGAGAGCAAACTTGAACTAATATAAACTTCTTCTTACGATTAATTTTCTTACTTTTATCATATAGTGAACAATGGTGTTGTAAATACCTAAAGAATTACATATGCCAAGTAAGCATACATGTAAGTGACTACATGTGGTGTGATAGAACTTCAAGACCCTAGGCAAAGTTGTCTATAGTAACATGAAAGCAAATAAGAAGAACCTGTCAAAGTCTAGAACTCTTGATTAGTTTGATTCCATAATAACCCAATGGAAAAACTGCTAAGCAAGTGCATATTGATTATCTGGAAGGCAGGCTACACGAATAAACAAGTTATGCAAAGGGGCAAAATGGATCGCTGGGTCCTATCACCTTGGTGAAAACTTGCTGGGACCCGAGGGGTATATATGCCTCTTGCAAAAGCTTGAGCAGATACCATTGGGGAACAGGCTTTGACCCCATAGGTGATATATTTTCCCTTCAGATTTAGTCACACAACATCACTGGAACAGAACAATACATCCACACAGAGCAAACTTGAACTAATATAAACTTCTTCTTACGATTAATTTCACACTTTTATCTTGTAGTGACCGGTGATGTTGTAAACACCTAAAGAGTAAGCATACATGTAAGTGACTACATTTGGTGTGATAGAACTTCAAGACCCTAGGCATAGTTGTCTATAGTAATATGAAAGCAAATAAGAAGAACCTGTCAAAGTCTAGAACTCTTGATTAGTTTGATTCCATAATAACCCAATGGAAAAACTGCTAAGCAAGTGCATATTGATTATCTGGAAGGCAGGCTACACGAATAAACAAGTTATGCAAAGGCACGAAATGGATCGCTGGGCCCTACCACCTTGGTGAAAACTTGCTGGGACCCGAGGGGTATATATGCCTCTTGCAAAAGCTTCAGCAGATACCATTGGGGAACAGGCTTTGACCCCATAGGTGATATCTTTTCCCTTCAGATTTAGTCACAGAACATCACTGGAACAGAACAATACATCCACACAGAGCAAACCTGAACTAATATAAACTTCTTCTTACGATTAATTTTCACACTTTTATCATGTAGTGACCGGTGGTGTTGTAAATACCTAAAGAGTCACATATGCCAAGTAAGCATACATGTAAGTGACTACATGTGGTGTGATAGAACTTCAAGACCCTAGGCATAGTTGTCTATAGTAACATGAAAGCAAATAAGAAGAACCTGTCAAAGTCTAGAATTCTTGATTAGTTTGATTCCATAATAACCCAATGGAAGAAATGCTAAGCAAGTGCATATTGATTATCTGGAAGGCAGTCTACACGAATAAACAAGGTATGCAAAGGGGTGAAATGGATCGCTGGGTCCTACCACCTTGGTGAAAACTTGCTGGGAGCCGAGGGTTATATAGGCCTCTTGCAAAAGCTTCAGCAGATACCATTGGGGAACAGGCATTGACCCCATAGGTGATATATTTTCCCTTCAGATTTAGTCAGAGAACATGACTGGAACAGAACAATACATCCACACAGAGCAAACTTGAACTAATATAAACTTCTTCTTACGATTAATTTTCACACTTTTATCTTGTAGTGACCGGTGATGTTGTAAACACCTAAAGAGTAAGCATACATGTAAGTGACTACATTTGGTGTGATAGAACTTCAAGACCCTAGGCATAGTTGTCTATAGTAACATTAAAGCAAATAAGAAGAACCTGTCAAAGTCTAGAACTCTTGATTCGTTTGATTCCATAATAACCCAATGGAAAAACTGCTAAGCAAGTGCATATTGATTATCTGGAGGGCTGGCTACACGAATAAACAAGGCATGCAAAGGGGCGAATTGGATCGCTGGGTCCTACCACCTTGGTGAAAACTTGTTGGGACCCGAGGGGTATATATGCCTCTTGCAAAAGCTTCAGCAGGTAACACTGGGGAACAGGCTTTGACCCCATAGGTGATATCTTTTCCCTTCAGATTTAATCACAGAACATCACTGGAAAAGAACAATACATCCACACTGAGCAAACTTGAACTAATATAAACTTCTTCTTACGATTAATTTTCACACTTTTATCATGTAGTGACCAGTGGTGTTGTAAATACCTAAAGAGTTACATATGCCAAGTAAGCATACATGTAAGTGACTACATGTGGTGTGATAGAACTTCAAGACCCTAGGCATAGTTGTCTATAGTAACATGAAAGCAAATAAGAAGAACCTGTCAAAGTCTAGAACTCTTGATTAGTTTGATTCCATAACAACCCAATGGAAAAACTGCTAAGCAAGTGCATACTGATTATCTGGAAGGCAGGCTTCACGAATAAACAAGGTATGCAAAGGGGCAAAATGGATCGCTGGGTCCTACCACCTTGGTGAAAACTTGCTGGGACCCGAGGGGTATATATGCCTCTTGCAAAAGCTTCAGCAGATACCATTGGGGAAATGGCTTTGACCCCATAGGTGATATCTTTTCCCTTCAGATTTAGTCACAGAACATTACTGGAACAGAACAATACATCCACACAGAGCAAACTTGAACTAATATAAACTTCTTCCTACGATTAATTTTCACACTTTTAGCATATAGTGACCAGTGGTGTTGTAAATACCTAAAGAGTTACATATGCCAAGTAAGCATACATGTAAGTGACTACATGTGGTGTGATAGAACTTCAAGACCCTAGGCATAGTTGTCTATAGTAACATGAAAGCAAATAAGAAGAACCTGTCAAAGTCTAGAATTCTTGATTAGCTTGATTCCATAATAACCCAATGGAAGAAATGCTAAGCAAGTGCATATTGATTATCTGGAGGGCTGGCTACACGAATAAACAAGGTAAGCAAAGGGGCGAAATGGATCGCTGGGCCTTACCACCTTGGTGAAAACTTGCTGGGACCCGAGGGTTATATATGCCTCTTGCAAAAGCTTCAGCAGATACCATTGGGGAACAGGCATTGACCCCATAGGTGATATATTTTAACTTCAGATTTAGTCAGAGAACATGACTGGAACAGAACAATACATCCACACAAAGCAAACTTGAACTAATATAAACTTCTTCTTACGATTAATTTTCACACTTTTATCATGTAGTGACCGGTGACAGGGCTGGACTGGGACAGAAAATCGGCCCTGGCATTTTGGCCCAGACTGGCCCACTACATATGACCATAAACACCACCCATCTTTGCACGCCCTTAAATATGTTTTTGTTCAACTCCTTTTCATTAAAACCACTAATGCCATGTAATGAGTGAGTAGGAACGAGTTAACAGATTAAATAAGTACAAAATTGTAATTTATTAATACAATTGAACTATACTCCACAGTGATGCATCCAAAAAACAAGCTATAAGCTGCATTGGCATAGCAATACCAATGTTTCCCACAGGATCTTGGTAAAACTGTGGTGGGCGGACCTCTGTCCCTCTAGGGGGGTTTGGGGGCATGCCCCCCCTAAGAAAAATTTGTGCATTTTAATGTTAAATTCATTAATCTGGTGCAGTTTGAGAGTTCAAAATTAAAAGGCTCCAACCCATATTAAGTGTGCAAATTAAACAAATAAAAAATCATACCTCTTTTAGTAACAGTGTCTGTCTATATTACACTACTACATAATAATAGTTATAATATTAAACCAATGACAGTAATAGCCATATATTGCAAAACAAATGCACTGAAAAATAAAGAAAACTTTCATAATTAGTTTTGTACTCATTTCTAAACTTGAAAGAGATAAGCACATGATCTTTTATTTTGACGGAAACTGCATCAAGCTTTTATTTTGGCGGAAAACATGGATAAAAACGCGTCTTTTTTACATTCCTGTACATTCCTTGCGTTTCTTCTCCATCTCTCAGACTATTTTGACAGATACACACTTGACACTGCACGCTCACTCAAAGCCCAAAGGGGGAGGTGTGATTGGGCCAGCCCAGTGTCAAGAAATCAATCAAGAAAACAACCAATGGGCCGCTGATCTACGGGTTTCATAAGCCGGTCTGTCAGTGGGAAAAAAAACTAACGCTTACTTTTTTTTGACCAATGCATTACACCGGCACTAACCCAGCACCATCAATTTAAACAAAACAAAACGAATGGGCCGCCGATGTACAAGTTTTATGGGCCGTTAAAAGAAAAAAAAAAGTATGAGATTTATCGGCCCAAAAAGCACGTCGGCCCACCGGGCATTTGCCCGGTATGCCAGATTACCAGTCCAGCCCTGACCGGTGATGTTGTAAACACCTAAAGAGTAAGCATACATGTAAGTGACTACATGTGGTGTGATAGAACTTCAAGACCCTAGGCATAGTTGTCTATAGTAACATGAAAGCAAATAAGAAAAACCTGTCAAAGTCTAGAACTCTTGATTAGTTTGATTCCATAATAACCCAATGGAAAAACTGCTAAGCAAGTGCATATTGATTATCTGGAAGGCAGGCTACACGAATAAACAAGTTATGCAAAGCCACGAAATGGATCGCTGGGCCCTACCACCTTGGTGAAAACTTGCTGGGACCCGAGGGGTATATATGTCTCTTGCAAAAGCTTCAGCAGATACCACTGGGGAACAGGCTTTGACCCCATAGGTGATATCTTTTCCCTTCAGATTTAGTCACAGAACATGACTGGAACAGAACAATACATACACAGAGAGCAAACTTGAACTAATATAAACTTCTTCTTACTATTAATTTTCTCACTTTTATCATATAGTGAACAATGGTGTTGTAAATACCTAAAGAATTACATATGCCAAGTAAGCATACATGTACGTGACTACATGTGGTGTGATAGAACTTCAAGACCCTAGGCATAGTTGTCTATAGTAACATGAAGGCAAATAAGAAGAACCTGTCAAAGTCTAGAACTCTTGATTAGTTTGATTCCATAATAACCCAATGGAAAAACTGCTTAAGCAAGTGCATATTGATTATCTGGAAGGCAGGCTACACGAATAAACAAGTTATGCAAAGGGGCAAAATAGATCGCTGGGTCCTACCACCTTGGTGAAAACTTGCTGGGACCCGAGGGGTATATATGCCTCTTGCAAAAGCTTGAGCAGTTACCATTGGGGAACAGGCTTTGACCCCATAGGTGATATATTTTCCCTTCAGATTTAGTCACACATCATCACTGGAACAGAACAATACATCCACACAGAGCAAACTTGAACTAATATAAACTTTTTCTTACGATTAATTTTCACAATTTTATCATGTAGTGACCGGTGGTGTTGTAAATACCTAAAGAATTACATATGCCAAGTAAGCATACATGTAAGTGACTACATGTGGTGTGATAGAACTTCAAGACCCTAGGCATAGTTGTCTATAGTAACATGAAAGCAAATAAGAAGAACCTGTCAAAGTCTAGAACTCTTGATTAGTTTGATTCCATAATAACCCAATGGAAAAACTGCTAAGCAAGTGCATATTGATTATCTGGAAGGCAGGCTTCACGAATAAACAAGGTATGCAAAGGGGCAAAATGGATCGCTGGGTCCTACCACCTTGGTGAAAACTTGCTGGGACCCGAGGGGTATATATGCCTCTTGCAAAAGCTTCAGCAGATACCATTGGGGAAATGGCTTTGACCCCATAGGTGATATCTTTTCCCTTCAGATTTAGTCACAGAACATCACTGGAACAGAACAATACATCCACACAGAGCAAACTTGAACTAATATAAACTTTTTCTTACGATTAATTTTCACAATTTTATCATGTAGTGACCGGTGGTGTTGTAAATACCTAAAGAATTACATATGCCAAGTAAGCACACATGTAAGTGACTACATGTGGTGTGATAGAACTTCAAGACCCTAGGCATAGTTGTCTATAGTAACATGAAAGCAAATAAGAAGAACCTGTCAAAGTCTAGAACTCTTGATTAGTTTGATTCCATAATAACCCAATGGAAAAACTGCTAAGCAAGTGCATATTGATTTTCTGGAAGGCAGGCTTCACGAATAAACAAGGTATGCAAAGGGGCAAAATGGATCGCTGGGTCCTACCACCTTGGTGAAAACTTGCTGGGACCCGAGGGGTATATATGCCTCTTGCAAAAGCTTCAGCAGATACCATTGGGGAAATGGCTTTGACCCCATAGGTGATATCTTTTCCCTTCAGATTTAGTCACAGAACATCACTGGAACAGAACAATACATCCACACAGAGCAAACTTGAACTAATATAAACTTCTTCTTACGATTAATTTTCACACTTTTAGCATATAGTGACCAGTGGCGTTGTAAATACCTAAAGAGTTACATATGCCAAGTAAGCATACATGTAAGTGACTACATGTGGTGTGATAGAACTTCAAGACCCTAGGCATAGTTGTCTATAGTAACATGAAAGCAAATAAGAAGAACCTGTCAAAGTCTAGAATTCTTGATTAGTTTGATTCCATAATAACCCAATGGAAGAAATGCTAAGCAAGTGCATATTGATTATCTGGACGGCTGGCTACACGAATAAACAAGGTAAGCAAAGGGGCGAAATGGATCGCTGGGCCTTACCACCTTGGTGAAAACTTGCTGTGACCCGAGGGTTATATATGCCTCTTGCAACAGCTTCAGCAGATACCATTGGGGAACAGGCTTTGACCCCATAGTTGATATCTTTACCCTTCAGATTTAGTCAGAGAACATGACTGGAACAGAACAATACATACACAGAGAGCAAACTTGAACTAATATAAACTTCTTCTTACGATTAATTTTCTTACTTTTATCATATAGTGAACAATGGTGTTGTAAATACCTAAAGAATTACATATGCCAAGTAAGCATACATGTAAGTGACTACATGTGGTGTGATAGAACTTCAAGACCCTAGGCAAAGTTGTCTATAGTAACATGAAAGCAAATAAGAAGAACCTGTCAAAGTCTAGAACTCTTGATTAGTTTGATTCCATAATAACCCAATGGAAAAACTGCTAAGCAAGTGCACATTGATTATCTGGAAGGCAGGCTACACGAATAAACAAGTTATGCAAAGGGGCAAAATGGATCGCTGGGTCCTATAACCTTGGTGAAAACTTGCTGGGACCCGAGGGGTATATATGCCTCTTGCAAAAGCTTGAACAGATACCATTGGGGAACAGGCTTTGACCCCATAGGTGATATATTTTCCCTTCAGATTTAGTCACACAACATCACTGGAACAGAACAATACATCCACACAGAGCAAACTTGAACTAATATAAACTTCTTCTTACGATTAATTTCACACTTTTATCTTGTAGTGACCGGTGATGTTGTAAACACCTAAAGAGTAAGCATACATGTAAGTGACTACATTTGGTGTGATAGAACTTCAAGACCCTAGGCATAGTTGTCTATAGTAACATGAAAGCAAATAAGAAGAACCTGTCAAAGTCTAGAACTCTTGATTAGTTTGATTCCATAATAACCCAATGGAAAAACTGCTAAGCAAGTGCATATTGATTATCTGGAAGGCAGGCTACACGAATAAACAAGTTATGCAAAGGGGCAAAATGGATCGCTGGGTCCTATCACCTTGGTGAAAACTTGCTGGGACCCGAGGCGTATATATGCCTCTTGCAAAAGCTTGAGCAGATACCATTGGGGAACAGGCTTTGACCCCATAGGTGATATATTTTCCCTTCAGATTTAGTCACACAACATCACTGGAACAGAACAATACATCCACACAGAGCAAACTTGAACTAATATAAACTTCTTCTTACGATTAATTTCACACTTTTATCTTGTAGTGACCGGTGATGTTGTAAACACCTAAAGAGTAAGCATACATGTAAGTGACTACATTTGGTGTGATAGAACTTCAAGACCCTAGGCATAGTTGTCTATAGTAACATTAAAGCAAATAAGAAGAACCTGTCAAAGTCTAGAACTCTTGATTCGTTTGATTCCATAATAACCCAATGGAAAAACTGCTAAGCAAGTGCATATTGATTATCTGGAGGGCTGGCTACACGAATAAACAAGGCATGCAAAGGGGCGAATTGGATCGCTGGGTCCTACCACCTTGGTGAAAACTTGTTGGGACCCGAGGGGTATATATGCCTCTTGCAAAAGCTTCAGCAGGTAACACTGGGGAACAGGCTTTGACCCCATAGGTGATATCTTTTCCCTTCAGATTTAATCACAGAACATCACTGGAAAAGAACAATACATCCACACTGAGCAAACTTGAACTAATATAAACTTCTTCTTACGATTAATTTTCACACTTTTATCATGTAGTGACCAGTGGTGTTGTAAATACCTAAAGAGTTACATATGCCAAGTAAGCATACATGTAAGTGACTACATGTGGTGTGATAGAACTTCAAGACCCTAGGCATAGTTGTCTATAGTAACATGAAAGCAAATAAGAAGAACCTGTCAAAGTCTAGAATTCTTGATTAGTTTGATTCCATAATAACCCAATGGAAGAAATGCTAAGCAAGTGCATATTGATTATCTGGACGGCTGGCTACACGAATAAACAAGGTAAGCAAAGGGGCGAAATGGATCGCTGGGCCTTACCACCTTGGTGAAAACTTGCTGTGACCCGAGGGTTATATATGCCTCTTGCAACAGCTTCAGCAGATACCATTGGGGAACAGGCTTTGACCCGATAGTTGATATCTTTTCCCTTCAGATTTAGTCAGAGAACATGACTGGAACAGAACAATACATACACAGAGAGCAAACTTGAACTAATATAAACTTCTTCTTACGATTAATTTTCTTACTTTTATCATATAGTGAACAATGGTGTTGTAAATACCTAAAGAATTACATATGCCAAGTAAGCATACATGTAAGTGACTACATGTGGTGTGATAGAACTTCAAGACCCTAGGCAAAGTTGTCTATAGTAACATGAAAGCAAATAAGAAGAACCTGTCAAAGTCTAGAACTCTTGATTAGTTTGATTCCATAATAACCCAATGGAAAAACTGCTAAGCAAGTGCATATTGATTATCTGGAAGGCAGGCTACACGAATAAACAAGTTATGCAAAGGGGCAAAATGGATCGCTGGGTCCTATCACCTTGGTGAAAACTTGCTGGGACCCGAGGGGTATATATGCCTCTTGCAAAAGCTTGAGCAGATACCATTGGGGAACAGGCTTTGACCCCATAGGTGATATATTTTCCCTTCAGATTTAGTCACACAACATCACTGGAACAGAACAATACATCCACACAGAGCAAACTTGAACTAATATAAACTTCTTCTTACGATTAATTTCACACTTTTATCTTGTAGTGACCGGTGATGTTGTAAACACCTAAAGAGTAAGCATACATGTAAGTGACTACATTTGGTGTGATAGAACTTCAAGACCCTAGGCATAGTTGTCTATAGTAATATGAAAGCAAATAAGAAGAACCTGTCAAAGTCTAGAACTCTTGATTAGTTTGATTCCATAATAACCCAATGGAAAAACTGCTAAGCAAGTGCATATTGATTATCTGGAAGGCAGGCTACACGAATAAACAAGTTATGCAAAGGCACGAAATGGATCGCTGGGCCCTACCACCTTGGTGAAAACTTGCTGGGACCCGAGGGGTATATATGCCTCTTGCAAAAGCTTCAGCAGATACCATTGGGGAACAGGCTTTGACCCCATAGGTGATATCTTTTCCCTTCAGATTTAGTCACAGAACATCACTGGAACAGAACAATACATCCACACAGAGCAAACCTGAACTAATATAAACTTCTTCTTACGATTAATTTTCACACTTTTATCATGTAGTGACCGGTGGTGTTGTAAATACCTAAAGAGTCACATATGCCAAGTAAGCATACATGTAAGTGACTACATGTGGTGTGATAGAACTTCAAGACCCTAGGCATAGTTGTCTATAGTAACATGAAAGCAAATAAGAAGAAACCTGTCAAAGTCTAGAATTCTTGATTAGTTTGATTCCATAATAACCCAATGGAAGAAATGCTAAGCAAGTGCATATTGATTATCTGGAAGGCAGTCTACACGAATAAACAAGGTATGCAAAGGGGTGAAATGGATCGCTGGGTCCTACCACCTTGGTGAAAACTTGCTGGGAGCCGAGGGTTATATAGGCCTCTTGCAAAAGCTTCAGCAGATACCATTGGGGAACAGGCATTGACCCCATAGGTGATATATTTTCCCTTCAGATTTAGTCAGAGAACATGACTGGAACAGAACAATACATCCACACAGAGCAAACTTGAACTAATATAAACTTCTTCTTACGATTAATTTTCACACTTTTATCTTGTAGTGACCGGTGATGTTGTAAACACCTAAAGAGTAAGCATACATGTAAGTGACTACATTTGGTGTGATAGAACTTCAAGACCCTAGGCATAGTTGTCTATAGTAACATTAAAGCAAATAAGAAGAACCTGTCAAAGTCTAGAACTCTTGATTCGTTTGATTCCATAATAACCCAATGGAAAAACTGCTAAGCAAGTGCATATTGATTATCTGGAGGGCTGGCTACACGAATAAACAAGGCATGCAAAGGGGCGAATTGGATCGCTGGGTCCTACCACCTTGGTGAAAACTTGTTGGGACCCGAGGGGTATATATGCCTCTTGCAAAAGCTTCAGCAGGTAACACTGGGGAACAGGCTTTGACCCCATAGGTGATATCTTTTCCCTTCAGATTTAATCACAGAACATCACTGGAAAAGAACAATACATCCACACTGAGCAAACTTGAACTAATATAAACTTCTTCTTACGATTAATTTTCACACTTTTATCATGTAGTGACCAGTGGTGTTGTAAATACCTAAAGAGTTACATATGCCAAGTAAGCATACATGTAAGTGACTACATGTGGTGTGATAGAACTTCAAGACCCTAGGCATAGTTGTCTATAGTAACATGAAAGCAAATAAGAAGAACCTGTCAAAGTCTAGAACTCTTGATTAGTTTGATTCCATAACAACCCAATGGAAAAACTGCTAAGCAAGTGCATACTGATTATCTGGAAGGCAGGCTTCACGAATAAACAAGGTATGCAAAGGGGCAAAATGGATCGCTGGGTCCTACCACCTTGGTGAAAACTTGCTGGGACCCGAGGGGTATATATGCCTCTTGCAAAAGCTTCAGCAGATACCATTGGGGAAATGGCTTTGACCCCATAGGTGATATCTTTTCCCTTCAGATTTAGTCACAGAACATTACTGGAACAGAACAATACATCCACACAGAGCAAACTTGAACTAATATAAACTTCTTCCTACGATTAATTTTCACACTTTTAGCATATAGTGACCAGTGGTGTTGTAAATACCTAAAGAGTTACATATGCCAAGTAAGCATACATGTAAGTGACTACATGTGGTGTGATAGAACTTCAAGACCCTAGGCATAGTTGTCTATAGTAACATGAAAGCAAATAAGAAGAACCTGTCAAAGTCTAGAATTCTTGATTAGCTTGATTCCATAATAACCCAATGGAAGAAATGCTAAGCAAGTGCATATTGATTATCTGGAGGGCTGGCTACACGAATAAACAAGGTAAGCAAAGGGGCGAAATGGATCGCTGGGCCTTACCACCTTGGTGAAAACTTGCTGGGACCCGAGGGTTATATATGCCTCTTGCAAAAGCTTCAGCAGATACCATTGGGGAACAGGCATTGACCCCATAGGTGATATATTTTAACTTCAGATTTAGTCAGAGAACATGACTGGAACAGAACAATACATCCACACAAAGCAAACTTGAACTAATATAAACTTCTTCTTACGATTAATTTTCACACTTTTATCATGTAGTGACCGGTGACAGGGCTGGACTGGGACAGAAAATCGGCCCTGGCATTTTGGCCCAGACTGGCCCACTACATATGACCATAAACACCACCCATCTTTGCACGCCCTTAAATATGTTTTTGTTCAACTCCTTTTCATTAAAACCACTAATGCCATGTAATGAGTGAGTAGGAACGAGTTAACAGATTAAATAAGTACAAAATTGTAATTTATTAATACAATTGAACTATACTCCACAGTGATGCATCCAAAAAACAAGCTATAAGCTGCATTGGCATAGCAATACCAATGTTTCCCACAGGATCTTGGTAAAACTGTGGTGGGCGGACCTCTGTCCCTCTAGGGGGGTTTGGGGGCATGCCCCCCCTAAGAAAAATTTGTGCATTTTAATGTTAAATTCATTAATCTGGTGCAGTTTGAGAGTTCAAAATTAAAAGGCTCCAACCCATATTAAGTGTGCAAATTAAACAAATAAAAAATCATACCTCTTTTAGTAACAGTGTCTGTCTATATTACACTACTACATAATAATAGTTATAATATTAAACCAATGACAGTAATAGCCATATATTGCAAAACAAATGCACTGAAAAATAAAGAAAACTTTCATAATTAGTTTTGTACTCATTTCTAAACTTGAAAGAGATAAGCACATGATCTTTTATTTTGACGGAAACTGCATCAAGCTTTTATTTTGGCGGAAAACATGGATAAAAACGCGTCTTTTTTACATTCCTGTACATTCCTTGCGTTTCTTCTCCATCTCTCAGACTATTTTGACAGATACACACTTGACACTGCACGCTCACTCAAAGCCCAAAGGGGGAGGTGTGATTGGGCCAGCCCAGTGTCAAGAAATCAATCAAGAAAACAACCAATGGGCCGCTGATCTACGGGTTTCATAAGCCGGTCTGTCAGTGGGAAAAAAAACTAACGCTTACTTTTTTTTGACCAATGCATTACACCGGCACTAACCCAGCACCATCAATTTAAACAAAACAAAACGAATGGGCCGCCGATGTACAAGTTTTATGGGCCGTTAAAAGAAAAAAAAAAGTATGAGATTTATCGGCCCAAAAAGCACGTCGGCCCACCGGGCATTTGCCCGGTATGCCAGATTACCAGTCCAGCCCTGACCGGTGATGTTGTAAACACCTAAAGAGTAAGCATACATGTAAGTGACTACATGTGGTGTGATAGAACTTCAAGACCCTAGGCATAGTTGTCTATAGTAACATGAAAGCAAATAAGAAAAACCTGTCAAAGTCTAGAACTCTTGATTAGTTTGATTCCATAATAACCCAATGGAAAAACTGCTAAGCAAGTGCATATTGATTATCTGGAAGGCAGGCTACACGAATAAACAAGTTATGCAAAGCCACGAAATGGATCGCTGGGCCCTACCACCTTGGTGAAAACTTGCTGGGACCCGAGGGGTATATATGTCTCTTGCAAAAGCTTCAGCAGATACCACTGGGGAACAGGCTTTGACCCCATAGGTGATATCTTTTCCCTTCAGATTTAGTCACAGAACATGACTGGAACAGAACAATACATACACAGAGAGCAAACTTGAACTAATATAAACTTCTTCTTACTATTAATTTTCTCACTTTTATCATATAGTGAACAATGGTGTTGTAAATACCTAAAGAATTACATATGCCAAGTAAGCATACATGTACGTGACTACATGTGGTGTGATAGAACTTCAAGACCCTAGGCATAGTTGTCTATAGTAACATGAAGGCAAATAAGAAGAACCTGTCAAAGTCTAGAACTCTTGATTAGTTTGATTCCATAATAACCCAATGGAAAAACTGCTTAAGCAAGTGCATATTGATTATCTGGAAGGCAGGCTACACGAATAAACAAGTTATGCAAAGGGGCAAAATAGATCGCTGGGTCCTACCACCTTGGTGAAAACTTGCTGGGACCCGAGGGGTATATATGCCTCTTGCAAAAGCTTGAGCAGTTACCATTGGGGAACAGGCTTTGACCCCATAGGTGATATATTTTCCCTTCAGATTTAGTCACACATCATCACTGGAACAGAACAATACATCCACACAGAGCAAACTTGAACTAATATAAACATTTTCTTACGATTAATTTTCACAATTTTATCATGTAGTGACCGGTGGTGTTGTAAATACCTAAAGAATTACATATGCCAAGTAAGCATACATGTAAGTGACTACATGTGGTGTGATAGAACTTCAAGACCCTAGGCATAGTTGTCTATAGTAACATGAAAGCAAATAAGAAGAACCTGTCAAAGTCTAGAACTCTTGATTAGTTTGATTCCATAATAACCCAATGGAAAAACTGCTAAGCAAGTGCATATTGATTATCTGGAAGGCAGGCTTCAAGAATAAACAAGGTATGCAAAGGGGCAAAATGGATCGCTGGGTTCCTACCACCTTGGTGAAAACTTGCTGGGACCCGAGGGGTATATATGCCTCTTGCAAAGCTTCAGCAGATACCATTGGGGAAATGGCTTTGACCCCATAGGTGATATCTTTTCCTTCAGTTTTAGTCACAGAACATCACTGGAACAGAACAATACATCCACACAGAGCAAACTTGAACTAATATAAACTTTTTCTTACGATTAATTTTCACAATTTTATCATGTAGTGACCGGTGTTGTTGTAAATACCTAAAGAATTACATATGCAAGTAAGCACACATGTAAGTGACTACATGTGGTGTGATAGAACTTCAAGACCCTAGGCATAGTTGTCTATAGTAACATGAAAGCAAATAAGAAGAACCTGTCAAAGTCTAGAACTCTTGATTAGTTTGATTCCATAATAACCCAATGGAAAAACTGCTAAGCAAGTGCATATTGATTTTCTGGAAGGCAGGCTTCACGAATAAACAAGGTATGCAAAGGGGCAAAATGGATCCTGGGTCCTACCACCTTGGTGAAAACTTGCTGGGACCCGAGGGGTATATATGCCTCTTGCAAAAGCTTCAGCAGATACCATTGGGGAAATGGCTTTGACCCCATAGGTGATATCTTTTCCCCTTCAGATTTAGTCACAGAACATCACTGGAACAGAACAATACATCCACACAGAGCAAACTTGAACTAATATAAACTTCTTCTTACGATTAATTTTCACACTTTTAGCATATAGTGACCAGTGGCGTTGTAAATACCTAAAGAGTTACATATGCCAAAGTAAGCATACATGTAAGTGACTACATGTGGTGTGATGAACTTCAAGACCCATAGAATAGTTGTCTATAGTACCTGAAAGCAAATAAGAAGAACCTGGCAAAGTCTGGAATTCTTGATTAGTTTGATTCCATAATAACCCAATGGAAGAAATGCTAAGCAAGTGCATATTGATTATCTGGACGGCTGGCTAACACGAATAAACAAGGAAAGCAAAGGGGCGAAATGATCGCTGGGGCCTTACCACCTTGGTGAAAA